>NC_142948.1:16023793-16161293 GCF_046866305.1 Octopus bimaculoides | reverse complement strand
ACACACACACACATTTACACGCATATTTCTACACATCTATCTATCTCTCTTTCTAGAAATATTGTGTATGTGTTTATCTGTGTGCGTGTGTGTACATGTGTCTGTGTGTGTGTATATGTGTGTGTATGCAAATTAGATATAAAAACAAAAACGGCAAAAGTCAAAATGACGTACACAATGAATGTATTAGGCTGATTCTCAGAGAAAGTTTAAGATGGAAAAAAAGCGGGGTGTGATGTTTCGAGCATATACGTATGCATGTATGTACACACATACATTAGTAAATATTGGAGCCCATCAATATTCTAGTAACGAACTCATACACACAATTTTGTCACAAACGATTGCCCAACCAATTCGTTACCACAGCTCTGACGTACAGACTATTTCACCCATCACCTCATATTTTCCTAACTAAATTTTTTTCCCCCACTACAAACTTTGTACTAAGTCTCCTTGTTCCTTTGTTTCTTCTGCAGAACCTTTTTTCATTTCCACATTATATAAACTGTGTCCTTTGAAATTTACTGGCCTGTCATGCAATTTTGGTAAAAAAAAAAATATAATGAGACTGAAGTTTTTATCATTTCTGGATGAACAGTAATTTTAAACAAAAAACTGACTATAATGTAATTCTTTTAAGGAATACTGGATCCCAAAGCAAATAAAGATATAAATAATGTCTAAATATTGAGTTATAATCTTTTTGGAGAGAAAAAATTTGAAGGCTGCCTGTGGGAGATGAATAGGATATATAAATATAACATATAAAATATATAAAATATATCGTAATATATAAAATATATTGTAATATATAAAATGTAATAGAGTAAATAAAATATAATATATGAAATATAGAATGATATATAATATATAAAATATATAAAATATGATATAATATAGAAAACAAAATATCATATAAAATAAAATATATTGTAAAAAATAGAATATAATATATAAAATATGATATAATATAGAAAACAAAATATCATATAAAATAAAATATATTGTAAAAAATAGAATATAGTATATAAAATTTAATAGAGCATATAAAATATAATGCAGGATATAAAATATAAATATATAATATAATATGATATGCAAAATATAATACAATATATAAAATGAAATATATAAAATTTAATATAATGCATAAAATATAGTGTATAAAATATAATACAAAAAAGATAATACGATACGAAAAATATAATGATAGAAATAACACTTAGCTTGTGGAAACCCATTTTTGCTATTTAATGCATAAAAAAGTGTTATATTTACTATTCACTCAGCTATTGTAATGTCAAAATTTTGTCAAACCTCTCTGGCATGACATTCTTGGCACTTCCGCAATGTAATTGCTTCAGTTTCAGCTGAAGGTCTCAGGTGAAGTTAGTTGTCAGAAAAGGTGCCACTGAAAATAAATTGTTGTAAAATATCAAAGTAGTTAACACTTATGTTTGTGTATATACGCTCATTTATGTGTATAAATCTATATGCGTATATATATACATATATATATATATATATATATATATACACATAGAGAGAGAAAGAGAGAGAGAGAGAGAGAAAGAGAGAGAGAGAGAGAAAGAGAGAGAAAGCGAGAGAGAGAGCAGTCTTCCTCCTATACCTATATACATATAAACACCCACACATACACATCTATCTATACATACATACATACATACATATATATATATATATATATATATATATTCATTTAATAATAATGATTATTAATATATATATATATATATATATATATATATATATATATATATATATATATATATATATATATAGATATATATATATATATATATATATATATATATATACACCTGTACATACATCTATCAACCATCAATTTATACACACGCACACACACACACACATGCACACACACGCACACACATACACACACAGGGTGTGTAGGCTATTTGAGAACATGACATTTTTTTTAGTTGTTACTCTTTTAAAATTAACTTTATGTCATTTACATTTCAGAAAATAATAATGGCAGACACTCAGATTACTCAAAAAATGGAGAGGCTTGCTTGCTGTAATTATGGCCTTAAAGGCTGAGCACAGCAGTTTAGAGATAAGTCAGTTTTTAAAAGTCACCTGATCTTTCATCTACGTAGTTTGCAATAAGTTAGAAGCCTTCGATCGAAAGGTATCACCAGTATCAAAACACAAAACGCATCCCCAGCACTCTGATATCCTCAGAATATCCAAATTTATTCAATAAGTTCAGCAGATCATTGACAGAAAAAACCCAAAATCCATGAGATCAACTGCAAAAGATCTCCTTGTGCTAGATGAGACAATCAGAATTGGTATCCATGAAGACATCCAGTCAAGAAGTTTTATGTGAGGAGAAGAGGTGAAGTCATGTCAGGAGAAATGAATAAAAAAATGAAAAAAAGGAAAATTGTTTGTTCAGATCTGAAAGCCTATTAAACAAAGTTAAAAACACAGAAGAACATGACATGATTTGGTTTTTCTCGGGTGAGAAAAACTTTGGACCAGAAGATTAAAAGAGAAAAAGATCCTTCTGAAGTTCCAACAATCATGCACACATAATTTCCTGCAACTGTCATGAGTTTTGGAGTTGTCAGTAATGAAGGACATGTAATGCCTCCACACTTCTTTCTACAAGGCCTTAGAGTTAACTCTGCTGGCTACATTGAAGTCCTGGAAACAGTTGTCAAGCCTTGGATAGGTAGAGTATGCAATGGAATGTCATATGTATTGCAGCAAAACTCTGCACCATCACATAAGGATCAAGCAACCCAATAATGGATGGCTGACAATTTTCATGACCATGTAGCCCAAGTCATTTGGCCTCCAAACTCACCAGATTTCAATCCATTGGAACATTATGTATGGACTATTGTTGATAGAGAAGCCAATTAAAATCCTCATAACACCAAAGATCCTTTGAAAGCTGCCATAGCCAAGATAATGGCCAATATGAACCAGGACCATTTAATTCGGGCATATAGATGATTCACATCTTGCATAAAACCAGTTATTGGGGCTAAAAGGGGCAACATTAAATAGACAAACAGATAGATAGATAAATAGATAGATAGATAGATAGATATATAGTAAGATGAACAGAGAGACAAACAGACCAATAGATAGGTAGACTGGACTGTGGCCATGCTGGGGCATTATCTTGAGTTTTAGTCAAATGAATCAGCCCCAGTACTTACATTTCTGTTTTTAAAGTCTGCTACTTATTTTATAGGTGTCTTCTGCTGAAACACTAAGTTACAGAGACATAAACAAACAAACTCTGGTTGTCAAGTGGTGGTGGTGGAGGTGGACCAACACAAAGACACACATATAAATATATGAGAGCAGTATCAGGTTCAAAATCAAGAGTTACCAGTTCCAGTCAAACCATCTAACCCAAGCCAGCATGGAAAGTGGACACTAAATGGTGGTGATGATGATGATATATGGAACAGGCTCCTTTCAGCTTTCATCTACCAAATCCATTCAGAAAGCTTTGGTCAACTTGGTCTGTAGTAGAAGACATTTGCCCAAGGTGCCACACAGTGGGACTAAACCCAAAACCATGTGGTTGGGAAAAAATTTCTTACCCCACAGCCATATACATATGTAAGCATATATACATAGACATATTTATACACATATATCAACCTTTCTTCCTAAAAATATATTCAACATGAAAGTGAAGGATTAACCAATTCTTCTTAGAACAGTAAATGTTTATTAACTTTTAGAAAGAAAAGGTTAGCAGCAACTTCAAAGTTTCAGTTTGCTTGTCATCTTCACTTTGTCTGAGCTAACCAAAACTTTGAAGTTGCTGTCAACGTTTCCCCTGTAAAAAATGTTAATACAAACATGTACACATATATTATGAATGAGCAAAAACCAGAACAAACAAAAATAGAGATTTTGAGTTTACAGAGACAATATTTATTTATATATCACCTGAGGAAACACAAGATTTCATAATGTAGGGAAACGGTTCCATAACCAAACACCTGAGAACCTGGAAAACTACATTACATGGAAACAATTGTAGTAATCACAAATAAATGTCCAACTGTACGCCTTATTGTTGACTCCAACTTATTCAACTATATATCTGTATATATATATATATATATATATATATATATATATATATATGTATATATATATATATAAGAATTTAAGGATTGGAGAAAACGCATGTTATAATTGCATACTTTATTCCTACATATGTTTCAAAGGATTACAACCTGTGTAATCTATAGGGATCTTTGATATTAAAATTGTAACCTTCTCATCAGGGAAAGCATGGGAATCATCGGTCATAATGTCTTATGTTTAAGATGATTCCCATGCTTTCCCTGATGAGAAGGTTACAATTTTAATATCAAAGATCCCTATGGATTACACAGGTTGTAATCCTTTGAAACATATGTAGGAATAAAGTATGCAATTATAACATGCGTTTTCTCCAATCCTTAAATTCTTAAATATACTCAAATACCCAAAATTTCAAGGAGTTCCTGCCTTAAAAACAGGAACTAAACCACAGTTATTTTGTGTTCTTTGCTACATTGGTTTCTATTAACCCATTTATTCTATCAGAAGAATTTTTATTCATTAAGATAGAAGAAATACACATAATTATATATATATATATATATATATATATATATATATATATATATAGTCAATTCAAACATGAACAAACAAGAAAAAACATGAAAAAACAACGCGAGGATGTGGAATATATACAGTGTTATTGGACGCTCAGGAAAGGAAAGAAAAGAAAGAGGATTTAACGTTTTGATTGGAGATCTTCGTCAGAAATATACGAAAAGTCCAAAGAAGGGAAGACAGAGAAAGAAAATCGCCAACGATGCACATGCGCTCCCATATATATATATATATAGTATGAATTATAGAGATAAACACTTGTAAACCACATGTACCACTTGGTGGGTTTCTGCGGTTGATACCTAGTGAAAGGCTAAATGAGATGACAAGTGCATTACTGGTCATCTCTCTTCAACAGGCTGCTCGGTCCTAATCACAGAGACTCAATGAGAGTACTTATGTTGTGAAAGTGTTTATTGCTATAATCCAATGATATACAGATGTCTCTTCATGATGACCTCATTTGTCTTTGTGTCTACTGAAAAATCTATGGTGGTGGTGGGGGTGGAGGAGTGGCAACGTATGCAGGCCAGTTGGGAGCACATAGTAATTTACAACTTTTGTCTGTCACCTACGCTTCAAACCATAGCAGATATGCAGAGGGCCTGAATAGTTATGCTAGAGATGTCAAGGATAGGAAGTCAAGGAAGCCCAAAAAGACACCAATCATCTGGGAAGCAGTCGCCACAGACATACCATATACAGCAATCACCATATACATACATGCATATATGTGCAGACATGTGCAGACATGTGCATATATTTGTGTGTAGTTACAAGAACTTTAAAATCTTAATAAGGTTTCATACGAGAGCATGCTGGAAAGTTCTTAGTTTTAAGGGTACAATAAAAAGCCTGGTTGGAGGCCCAACATCCCAAGTTCTTATATAATACTTAGAAAAACTGAAGGACCATTGCAATAATTGTGTGAATCTGCGAGGGGAATATGTTGAATAAAATCATATCTGATGCTCCTGTATTTTCTGTTACCCAAAGCCAGGAACTTTTCAGCACCCCCTCATATGTAGAATTATTCAGATCTGATGCTTGTTGCGTTTTAGAACCAGGTTATCCCAAGTCTAGCAGTCCAATTATCAAAATATTCCAACCATGACTATCACATCTGATTGATAGTATCATTTCTTGTGTCTTTTTTTTTTAAGTGTGATAGTAGAGTTGAGATTTAAGGAAGGTTTGGTTTCACAGCTGTTTCTAACACTTCAAACAGTCATGTAGTGACTCATAGTTGGCTTTCATCAGATAATTCACGAATACCTAAGGCTTAGAGATTGTTGATTACAGGAATATTCAGTAAGCAACCGGTATTATACCATTCTAATTTCAAGCAAGCTTCCTTAATGTTTTGCATTTAAATATGCAGTTTCCTGAAGCCATAATCAGCTACTGGCTTAGAAGTTACATACAAAGGTGAAGTAACAGCATAGATGTTTCAGCCTTGATTAGATATAATGGTTGTTCCTTTATTTGATATTTAATTTAATCTTTTCAAGAAGTAAGGTATTTCTTAAAATAATTGCTGCTGGGCATTTCTGAAAACCTCAA
The DNA here is from genome assembly GCF_046866305.1 of Octopus bimaculoides. Lineage (NCBI taxonomy): Eukaryota > Metazoa > Mollusca > Cephalopoda > Octopoda > Octopodidae > Octopus > Octopus bimaculoides. The sequence continues at coordinate 16,155,038 of NC_142948.1, read as the reverse complement.
CAGAATTTTGTAGTCAAGAAGTTTAAGTCACAATCATGTACTTCCATGTTTCGAATATCAAGCATGACAAATTTCCACAACAATGGTCTCTGTTCAACTGAAGAATTTCTAAGTGAAATTGTGAAGAAGAAACTTTACAAGACATATATTTACTGTTGCAAAAACTGTAGGTTGTCAAACCTAAGTAGCAGCTGGTATATTTTGATCATTAATGTGATGATGTAATAACTGTATACACACACATATGTATGTATATATATATATCCACACACACACACACACACACACACATATATACATATATTCATATAGATATGCAGGGCAGGGAATCGTCAATTAGTAATAAAATTAATAATCAACAATTTTGCCGGGTAGCTCAGTATGAAAAAACCTTCTTCGGTAAAAAACATTTATAATCATAAATATATAGGGATTGACAGTAACCTGCTTCTCCAACATACTGAGAATTCAGAAATAGCAGTCAAAGAACTACTGATTTCAAAACTACAAATTATTACTCCAGATTGATAGCGATATTTTTGATACACACAGAACAAAAAACAGTCTACTGTTTTTTGTTCTGTGTGTATCAAAAATATCGCTATCAATCTAGAGTAATAATTTGTAGTTTTGAAATCAGTAGTTCTTTGACTGCTATTTCTGAATTCTCAGTATGTTGGAGAAGCAGGTTACTGTCAATCCCTATATATTTATGATTATATTCATATATGTAGAAACATATAAATGTATATGCATTTATACACATAGACATGTATACATATACATGGTGTGGTGAATAAATTGTCGTCTAAATTATGCAAAAATAAAAATAACACTGACATCTCATTTTAACAAGGTATATTTACCAAAATTACATAAAAATATCTTGAAATACTAAACAGTAAATTTATTCAATAAAATCACCATTGACTTCAACCACGGGCTCCAGACGACTTCGGAATCTCCTGCAACTCTTCTGGATTGCCTCCTTGATTAAGTTGGTGAATGCTGCCATTATCCTTGCCTTCAGTTTATCTTTGGTGTTATAAGGAGTTTTGTTAGTCTCAAGGGGGTTGCTGTCTGGTGAGTTAGGTGGCCAGATGTTAGGGATAATGTAGTTGCAGAAAATGTCTGACAGCCATGACTGGGTTCTCCTACTTATGTGGCATGTCCTGTTGCCATAGGGTCTTCTAGCAGCCACCCTCTTGACCCAGGGAAGCACTACCCCCACCAGGCACATGATGTAGGCCTCTGATTTTTGAGTGTGAGGCCGTGTGGGAAGATGAATGGAGGCATAACATTGCCATCACCAGTGATCACTCCACACACTGTGTTGTCGTCTGGATGTTTGATTCTTTTATCAATCTCAGTACATGTTTTGGTGACACAGCAAGCCAACAGTTGTTCTGTGTATTCACCATCTGATCCTGGCAGAATATTTTCTCGTCTGAGAAAAATCAAAGCATGTTCGGTTGGAGGAAACGCTTGAGCTTGTTCAAAAGCTTTGCAGCACAGTTTTTCATCTTGTCCTTGATAGCTTGGGATAAAAATTGGCCCTTTATCATCTTGTATGAGAAATACCAAATGTCTTCATGCACTACCTGCCTGATATGAAACTCAGACACTCCCATGTCCCTGGGAATGGACCTGATTGACTTGGAGGGATCGCTGTCAATCATTGACTGGATCTCACCAACAAATTCAGTTCTTTTCTTATCAGAACGACCAGAGTGAGTTTTCTGAGTTGCTGTACCTTCGTAATCACCATTAGACACATCCATTCTCTGCACTGTCCTCAGATTGACACCCAAACACTCTGAAATGTATTGGAGCTTCCGGTATGAATGCCAGCATGTTGTTTCCAAATTTCTGGCAGAGTGAATTGTGTCATGGTGCTGTTTTTCTCACAGACGTTGCCCAACTGACACTACTATACTGTGTAGTCGACAAAATTAAAAACAAACAATGCACATGCGTGAAATTAAAAAAATCAGATGATATCAGATGGCAACAATTTACCTATCACACCCTGTAGATATATACATGTAGACACATATATATGTACATATACCTATTTATATACATCTACACATTCACACACATACATGTATATCTAACTCTTTATGTATGTGTATGTATGTATGTCTGTGTATATATATATATACATAAATATATATATATATATATATATATATATATATATATATATATATATATATATATATATATATAATATTGAATACACATACACACCTGCATGCATATACATATGCACATGTATATGCATATATACTTGTGCATTACCAAACTCCCCAAATGGATGTTAGATGATCATGATGCTGATGTATGTTTACTAATACCAATTTTTTCCCATTAAGGTCTTATATGCTCCAATTTTCTTTAGCCAATACACAGTGAATGCTTAAAAGCTTAAAGCTTATAGCTATTATTTACAGAATTTTCACTCGTTGTTCCTTCATTTAATGTAACATAATTATATATATATATATATATATATATATATACATATATATATTATTTCTAGTAATGTAGGGTTTTTTTACACTCAAATCCCATTTAGTGACAATCATAATTCTCCTTTTTGGTGAAATATTGCAACGTGCTATTTATATTAATTTTATATATATATGCTGATTAAGTGGCAATATACTTCACTTTATCGTGCAGTTACTGTTAATACCTCATTTAGAGAATTAACATTGCTATATATATATATATATATATATATATAGAGTTATTAATATTTCTAAGTCTCTCTAAAGGAGACTACGGCAGCGGTACTGGAAATTAATAGTTATCGCCAAGCCAACATGGCAGTCCCAAAATTAGGACGAAAGCTGCCGTGAATTAGCTCCAAGAAGCCATCGCCTCTAGCTAGCTATGTGACACACGAAACCTGTGTCCTTTATAACCTTCGAACAGGGGAGGTCAGCAGTGTCCCCCTGCTGGTTTGGCATCTGCAGACTAGACTAGTTTCAGGGTGTTGCCCCTTGTCAATGCAGAGTAGCCAAGCCTTAGCCAGGCGGCGCTGCTGACTATCTGCTCGAAGGTTATTTATCTAATTTCAGTGGAATCTATCCACTGGTTTTCAGAAATAGAGTTATTAATATTTCTAAGTCTCTCTAAAGGAGACTACGGCAGCGGTACTGGAAATTAATAGTTATCGCCAAGCCAACACGGCAGTCCCAAAATTAGGACGAAAGCTGCCGTGAATTAGCTCCAAGAAGCCATCGCCTCTAGCTAGCTATGTGACACACGAAACCTGTGTCCTTTATAACCTTCGAACAGGGGAGGTCAGCAGTGTCCCCCTGCTGGTTTGGCATCTGCAGACTAGACTAGTTTCAGGGTGTTGCCCCTTGTCAATGCAGAGTAGCCAAGCCTTAGCCAGGCGGCGCTGCTGACTATCTGCTCGAAGGTTATTTATCTAATTTCAGTGGAATCTATCCACTGGTTTTCAGAAATAGAGTTATTAATATTTCTATATATGTATGTATGTATGTGCATGTGCATATATATATGCATACATACATATATGTATGTATGCATATGCACATATACATGTATGTATGTACACATGCATGCATGTACACTCTCTCTCTCTCTCTCTCTCTCTCTCTCTCTCTCTCTCTCTCTCTCTCACTCATATATGTGTGTTTTGTAGTTAAACAGTAAACTGAAATATCACACAATAACACTTAGTAGAGTACCATATTTAGTAACTTTTATAAAAAAAACAGTGCCTTCGAAGTTTTACCTTACTATCAGACTGTGGTTTAGTTTAAGGTTGAAATCTTATATATAGTCTTTTTGCCAAAGTGTTCTTTTGGCAAAGGAGCAATGCATATGAAAATTAAGTGAGGTATAATTTGTAGGCAGAAGGTTATATTGTGTAGGAAAGGGGAAAGGAGAATGACAGGAGGTAAAATTTTGATTGTAGTAGCATATGACAAAGAAAGATGGTCGAGACAGTTCTTCTTGTTTGATATAGGAAGCTTGTAACTGTATAGGTTCATTCAAGCAGATGTAAAGCGATGTGTTACAAATAAACATGTATAGGAATTCATGTGGCATATGTACCACATTTTGATCAAAGTTTGTGTTGTTTGAAGATTTTCTTATGACAAATGATGATTCTTTCTATATAGGTTGGTGTTTTTGCTAAATTATGGTTTCCAGGTAATAATGCCTGTGCTATTTGTACCAGAATGTAAGTTAGAGACAAAAAAAGTCAAAGTTAGTGCTGATGCTGGAAGCTCCTTTTAAATAATATTCAAGTGTGTGTTTTGTTTTTTTTACTTATTGGTTCAATATCAATTTTGTTACTATAGTGCAGTATCCTAATATGATGCTAACAAGACCATTTATAGACATATGAATATTGACATATGTATATAGTTAATGACATATACTTACATATCCATAGAATGCATACATATATGATCCATATTTCCCTAGAGATACGAATCTGTGAGTAGATATAACTATATGAATATGACATACAGATATATATGCCCAGCCATACAATCTATCTATCTATCTCTCTCTCTCTCCCCCTCTCTCTCTTCCCTCTCTCTCCCCTCTCTCTCTCTCTCTCTCTCTCTCTCTCTCTCTATATATATATATATATATATATATATATATTATTCTTTTACTTGCTTCACTCATTTGGCTGTGGCCATGCTGGAGCACCACCTTTAGTTGAGTAAATGAACCCCAGGATTTATTCTTCATAAGCCTAGTACTTATTCTATTGGTCTTTTTTGCTGAACCGCAAAGTTGTCAAGCTATGCTGGAGGGACAAACATAGACACGCAAACACACACACACACATACACACACACACACACATGACAGGCTTCTATCAGTTTCCGTCTACCAAATCCACTCACAAAGGTTTTGGTCGGGCCGAGGCGATAGGAGAAGACACTTGCCCAAGGTACCATGCAGTGGGACTGAACCTAGAACCATGAGGTTGGTAAGCAAGCTACTTACCACACAGCCACCCCTGCACCTATGCACCTATATGTATATATATATATATATATATATAAAACACCATCTAAATGGATTGTGAAGCCTCTGTGAGGCAGTTATATATATTAATAAATGCAAGAAATATGTATAAATTTATGCGGATGTGCATGTGCATATATGTGTTGGGATCTATGCATGTGAATATGTGTACATACTTCACTCTATTTATGTGTATATATGTATAAACATGCACACATATACATTTATACTTAGATAGGTATGTATGTATATGTACATATGTGTGCATGCACATATATATTTATTTATCTATCTATCTATATCTATATCTATATTTATATATATGTATATATATGTATATATATATATATATATATATATATATATATATACACATAATTAAGGGATCAGCAAACATTTGCTTCACCACATGCCGAAGTTCAGAAATAGCAGCTAAAAAAGCTGAGACTCCAACAGATAGCTATCTGTTGGAGTCTCAGCTTTTTTAGCTGCTATTTCTGAACTTCGGTATGTGGTGAAGCAAATGTTTGCTGACCCCTTAATTATGTTTATAAATGTATAAGAACTTTTAAATAAGTTCTCCACCGATAATGGTGTTTACATACCGAAGGGCTTGGTAAAAATTACTAATTGTTGATTTATTAATAAATTAATAAATTGATAAACCTTTACCCTTTTAATTGTAATATATATATATATATATATATATATACACATACATTTGTTTACAAATTTTTCTGTGTATACATGTTTGATTAGAAGCATCTATGCAGGGGTTTACAAGTATCCATGTGTGTGTGTGTGTGTGTGTGTGTCTGTGTGTGAGTGTGTGTATGTGTGAATATCAAAGAAATCTCAAGGCATTCTTTAAGTACGTCAAACTTTATGTGACAAATGTGATAAGATGGAACTCAGTCACACAGCAATCATATTTCTGTGTGAAAATATATATTAAACTTATATGATTGTATGTATGTGTGTATATATATACATTATCATCAATTATATATATCTATATATATATATGTATTGAACATTGGTATTAGTACACCCCTTGCATACTTAAGAATATATATATCTGAAAGTGTAAGTATAGTTAAACATGTAAAAATCAGCTTATCTATATCTGGAGTGAAATTTGTATATATCTGTACAGATATGAATTCTTTTTCTGGTATTCACATATATACTCACTCCACCACTTTTTATGTGCAGTCCTACGGTGAAAATTTCTACATGTAAACACATGTACTGATCTGCTCTCATGCCTACTCCTATTTGAACGTGTTTATACACCTGTATGTATGTTTATATATACACATATGCATGTATACACATTAGTATATGACTATATTGCAATGTGTTTGTGTGTATGCGTGTGTGTGTGTGTGTGTTTATATATATATATATATGATTATGGGAGAATTTACGAAAAAAAACAACAACAGACGAGGACAGGTGGTGTAAACAACAAAAGGATGTATTAGTTTAACGCTCGGGAATAGAGAAAGTATTTAACGTTTCGAGCTACGCTCTTCAACAGACAGAATACGGAGAAAACAAGGAGAAAAACACGGAGAAAAAAAATTTGAATGTTGTGGTCAGCGATCTATCATGGCGATTATTATTATTATTATTTCATGATTTTTACTTTGTATTTTATTATACTTATTTATTGTGTATTTACTTATTAATTTTTTCTATATGTGACTGTGGATTTTCATGGATGAGTTCATGAATTTTGGTTCTTTTCTCTAAATTATATATTTATATATTATATGTGAAACTTAATTTAATCTTAATTTTTGATAAATTAAATTTAATAGAGTTTTTACCTGTAAATTTGGATTTTTATCCCTAATATTATTATCATTATATATATATATATATATATATATATATATATATAAGTGGTCTGGTCTATCAGTATCTGGACAGTTGCCATAGTAACGAAGCTAAAGCACGCAGAGTAAAGCCACTTGGCAGAGACTGACGTTGAACTCTGTTGGGCATGTACACTAACTTTTAACATTCTGCTTCCTTCCCCTGTTTACAGCATTCCTTGGAAGGAAGGTGTGTAGCATGTGATTGTCACATTGACAATGACAGAGTAAGTTGAGCAGAGAATCTGCATAAAGTTTTGCCAAAAACTTGGGGATAACTGCTCAGAAGCCTACACAAAGTTTTCAAAATGTCTTCATCATTGTCAACACAATCAAGGAAATTTTGTGCAACTGAAACCCAAGGGTCTTTTTGATCAGCCAAAAGCAGTTTTGGCACAAACTTGGCAGACATGCATCTCATACCGAAATCTGCAGTGATAATGGACTGAAATGATTCATAAGTAATCTGCACATCCTCTGATGACGTAATTCACTTATTTCTGCTCACAGTTGCATGCACATCTGCTATGTTTTTTTCAGTTTTACTGGCTGCAGGCCTCCCAAAACATTTATCAATATCGACATTTTTTCAGCCACCTTGGAAATAGCTGAACAACTTGTAAACTTGTGTGTAGCTCATACACTCCTCTCCATACTCTTTTGGCAACTTTATGTAGGTCTCTGAGCAGATATCGCCATGACAACTTTCTCTATCATGGTCAATGCGACAATCACATGCTACACACGTTCCTTCCAAGCACTGCTGTAAACAGCGGAAGTGAGCTAGAATATTAAAATCTAGTGTGCATACACAGCAGAGTTTAAGGTCAATCTTTGGCAAGCAGCTTCACTCTGTGTGCTTTGGTTTCATCACTATGGCAACAGTTTGGATACTTATTAATCAGACCTCGTACAACATAATATATTCTATATATATATATATATATGATTAATAAATTCAAAAAGGGATAAAAATCTTTTATAAGAATTTTATCAAGAAGCCAGTGTGTAAAAAAATTCATAAGGGAGATTTCTATACCCAAGAATATAATTATTTGTTTATATTTATATAAGGGGCATTACTACAGAACAATGCCCCTTATATAAATATATATATATATATATATATGTATATGTGTATGTATGTATGTATGTATGTATGTGTGTGTGTGTGAGTGCATGTGGGTATGTTGTAGGAGTGTTTATATTTGCATGCACTTGTAAGGAAAGGCATATATACACATATTTATATGTTTATATATTCACATATGTTTACCGAGGCCTGTCTCAGGGAACTACATAGGTAGAAGTGCAGTTACATATATTGAATATGCCTATATCTTTACATGCACATGCACACACACACACATACATGTGCGCACACATGCATGCATGCACACACACACACACACAGATACAGAGAAACACCTCTGTTGGAAACATATTACAACACTCCAGTAACTAATTTTATATTACCAAAATCTGTATCAGTTCAACTCCTTTTTTTAATAAAAAAGAACCTACTTAAAACTCCCTTCATAGAATACTCCAAACATCAGCATCAAACTTGTCCATTCTCTAGTCAATTCTCCAATGCCAGTGTTATGTATAAACATTCCTGTATGAATCTTAGAATACCAGAGGACTTCCAGTGCTGGCTGTAATTTCTATAGAAAATCTGTAGAGATAACCTTAACATATGATTTAATAGCACTGCTAACACAGGTAGGACAAAGTATTGACTTATAAAAGCCTTTAATATACTTGGTAGTGGGAAGGTGCATTGCTTAGTTCTATATCCTGGTGTTGGATAAATAATTTAATGAAGCAGAGGGAGAGAAAGTATTCACACGACACACTATGCTTACAGTTAAATGAGGTTAAATGCTCTCTGACAACAGCTCACAGTGAACTGCTTCTCTTCAATTACTCACCATTCTTTCTTTCATAACAATGTGTCAGTCTGCTTTTAGTCACTATGGGTGATCAGAATCCTTCCCCAACTCTTAGTGGTTAGGGTATTTGGCTTATGATTCTAAGGTCATGAGTTCAATTCCTGGTAACACATTGTGTCCTTGAGAAAAACACTTTATTTCACATTGCTCCAGTCCACTCAGCTGGCAAAACTGAGTCGTACCAGTATTTCAAAGGTCCAGCCTTGTCACATCCTGTGTCATGTTGAATCTCCCTGAGAACTACATTAATGGGACACGTGCTTGTGCAGTACTTAGCCTCATGCACGTTAATTTCACGAGCTGGCTGTTCTGTTGATTGGATCAACTGTAATCCTCGTCATCATAACCGACAGATAGCCAGTTAGTTATGGTTGCATAACAAAATATAATGCCCCTATCAGCAGTTAATATGTATATACCATTTGTCAGGAATCTGTTTATTATGTAAGATTGATCAATCCAGTAATGTTACATTACTATATTTGGTAGCTTTTTAGGTAAACAGATTGGATGTGTTGCTGAAGAAGATGTAACACAGCTCCTGAAATATGTATATATACCCACTATTTATTTTCATATCTTGGATTATGTTGTTTACACAGATGTATTCATATATGAATCATTGTAATTTCCAGTTCTGGCACTGATTTCTATAGAAAATATGTAGAAATAACTTTTAAAAAATGATATACAAATAAATCCCCTAAAGTCGACCTGAGTGGGACACATGTGCCACATGCAACCACAATAACAACAACCATTATCACCACCAATATCACTCTCACTGCAATACATGTTTATTTCTAACATCTTGCTTTACATATATGACCGAGTCAACACAAACAATAACAGGTTTCCATTAGCATTGGGAAGTCACTCATAAACTTATTGTGGAGATGTGCTTCCTCAACAAAGACTTTGCCTTTCATCTTTTCGGGGTCAATAAAATAAGTACAAGTTGACCAATAGGGATGATGAAATCGACTTACCCAGCTGCTCCGAACTTGCTGGCCTTGTGCCAAAATTTGAAACCAATATTAATAAACAGGCATCAGGCGGTGAGCTGGCAGAATCGTTAACCCACCGGGTGAAATGCTTACTGATAGTTGCTCTGTCTTTATGTTCTCAGTTCTAATACTTCTGAGGTTGTCTTTGCTTTTAACCTTTCAGGGTCAATAAATAAGTACCATTGAACATAATTGACTTCGATATAACTGACTTACCTATCTCTGTCTCTCTCTCTCTCTCTCTCTCTCTCTCTCTCTCTCACATTCAAAACTGCTGGCCTTGTGCCAAAATTTGAAACCAATATTAATAAACAGGCAGGTGTAAATGGGCATTACAGCTTTTAGAAATTAGGGCATTAATATAAAATACTTTAAACACTAGAACTCTATATTACTTTCTAATGTTCAAATTAAAAATTATGTTTCGATCTTGCAATTCATATTTTTTAGCAAATTTCATGTTGAAAGGAAAATATTTAGCAAATAGACTGATAAAATATTTATCTGGAAATGATATAAGTATCGTAGATAACATATTAGACATTGACACGAGAGATTTATGGAGAATAATTATTATACTAATTATAATTTATATGAAAGACAAAATAATTTGAAACAAACATTACAGAAGAAGATAACAAAATTCCGATTAAAACAGTTATCAATCAATTTCATATATGAATCCCTAACATTCTTCAGTTTATGAGCATTCCTCATGCAAATAGCTGAGCAGATGATACAGAGTAAATATCACATTAACTAAAATCTTGAAAGAAAATTATTTGAGGGATAAATGCTATGATACACGATTTAAAACTATCAGAGATACAATTACTGGCACTTTTAATATAATTCAATTGTAGACAATTTGTTTACTTTGTGCAGATAAATAGTTCAATAAATGCTTGGTGAAATCATTAAGATCAAGTTGAGAAATGTTTGATTTATAGTTTAACTGAACACACAGAAACACACACATATCTTCATATACTCAGGACAACATATATATTCTTTGATCTGTAGGCCACAGATTTGCACCAAAGTAGCTGAAAATTTGATGGAAAATGTAATAGATTTTGTAGCAGTTTTTTTATAACTATTATTAATAGATTTAAGTTTATTTTCTTTCTAGCTGTCATATAAATAGTAATTTGTATTGGTAATCATTGCCAATTTGTATCAGTTTATGCACGTGTGTGTGTCTGTGTGTGTGTGCATGTGTGAGTGTGTGTCTCCTCTCCATTCTCCTCTATGTGGCTGAAACATGGCCACTTTCAAAGACCCTGGTAAAGAGGATTGACAGCTTCAATAGCAGAGCCCTGAGAACCATTGGGAACATCAGATGACACCATCGCATTTTTACCTCATGACATATGGTGAGCCTAAAAATAATAAAGGAAATACTATGATTTTATTTAGGATGTTTGTTACTTTAGAGTTAAGTACTTTTGAAGTTAACATTCTTATTATATATCTTATTAAATTGCCACTTGGAAATGAGCAAGTCTGTTTTGTTTGTTGGTGTCTTGTTTTTTAATTGTTTCAGTCTGGAGCACTACGTTAAGGAATTTTAGTCAAACTAATCAACCTCAGTACTTGTTTTTAAATCTGCTACTAATTCTATCAGCATATTTTGCTGAACCACTAAGTTAAGGGGACATAAACACATCAACAGCAGTTGTCAAGCAGTAATTGAGGACAAACAAACATATACATGTAGATGCATGAATATATATATATATATATATATATATATATATATATATATATTAGTTAATGTATATATTATTATCTCAGTTTTAAAAAAACCTTTGACAATGTAAATATGTTAATAGTTACTATAGGCAGCAAAAATTACACAAAAAAACCAGGATATCACAGCCGTTTCATAGGTAGAGATACCAAGTTGAAGTGATGCATTTTGAGAAGATATGAATAATAACAATAAATGGAGCAAAACGCATATAAAAAAAAGTTCCTTTTATTTATATGCGTTTTGCTCCATTTATATATATATATATAAATATATATACATATATATATATATATACATATACATATATATAGTAAAATAAGGATTTGGATAGAATCAGGTACTTGAAAAGATATGCACCAGGTTAGGTTGGATAAGCTTGTGCTTCCCACCAATCGTCGGTCAGTATCGAATAGGATATTCCGGTTGTATTCTTGGGATATTTTTTTGTTTGTAAAATTACATTTCATCTGATGATTATGGGTTTTTTTGTAATGGAGCAATGTTTATCATTCTTCTATTAAAAAATGCATAAGAAACAGCTGTAATGAGTTGATACTTATCCCTCATCTGTTATTATTCATTTGATTATATATGTGTGTGTGTATATATTCATACACACACACACACACACACACATATATATATATCTATATTTATATATATACATGAGAATGGATACATCTCACGTACAGAGGAAATGTTCTCCTGTGAGAAGACATTTGCCTAAGATAAGATGAGCACCTCTCTAGTGAGGAGAAACCTGTCTCCTGTGAAAGGGACCCTACAGTTAGTGAACTGTAATCCATCTTCTTTTGCAAGTGAAATGACCTCCACATTCATATATATATATATATATATATATATATATATACACACACAACTGGTTCTTTAATTTTCCGTCTGCCAAATCTACTAACAAAGCTTTGGTCAGCCCAAAGCTATAGCAGAAGACATCTGCCCTAAGTGCCACACAGTGCAATTGAACCCAGAACCATGTGGCTGTAAAACAAACTTCTTACTACAGAGCCAGCTTTGTAAACATAAAATATTTTGTTAAGAAAGTGTATTTTCTTTGAAAGGGAAGTAATTTTCATTTTGTACATTATTTCAAGCAGGGGTTAGACAACAAGGTCGTACTTTTAATATATTTACATTTCATTTTAGCGTGTAACTCTAAAGCAAAAATGGTTTCTTCTTTTATGTGATCTGTCCCTAAGAGAAATTACAGCAAAAGTAAATAAATAAAATAAGTAATAAAAAAATAAGAAATATTAAGGAAAAATATCTTAATGAGTGCATAAAAGAAAGAAAGACATTTCCACAAAACAGCTTACCATCACAGGTAACAGCTTTGACAATAATAACAGGCATATATATTCTTTGTTCAGTTTGGTGAACAATAACAAAATGTAATCACTTGCAAACGTTCTTTTCATAAAATCCCATTAATATGGAACATTTTGACGAGAAAAAGTAAAGCTTGGCAGAATTCAGTCCACAAGACAGGAGCCAGTGTGCCATAATCTATCACACAGTGCGTAAATGAGGAAAGGTAATTTACCTGTGTTTTGGCAAGGTTACAGAGGCTTTCCTTATTTTTTTTCCCCAATAGGAATTGAAGACATCCCTGTCAGACACTTCAAATGAAATTTATACGAGAAGAGACGGGGGAGAAATGGGAAGAGAGATGGGTGGAGAGAGAGAGAGAGAGAGTATGGAATACATATGTCATCTTTAGAACAGAGGATAATGCTAAAGTGCCATCTCAAATTTCATGCAACACATCTGCTCATAAACTGGTTCTGATGGACTTTTGAAGGAGAACACATAATGTCAATAAATTCAGTGATGATGGTGATCTCTGGCTAGGAATCATCTTTTAGACACAGTACCAGCAGATGAGTCAATACAGAAATTTTAATGTAAATTTTTGTAAGTTGCCATGACCTTACAAAATCGTGAAATGATAACAAAGTTGTGTCTTATAGAGTGTGCTGAGAGAAAAGCCTTAACACTTGGAATCCAGCACAGACGGCCCAGTGACTTATTTGTGCCTGTAAAAGCCATTTAAGAGCTTTCTGTGCAAAAGGAATAATCGGACAAAAACCATAATACCAGCAACAAATCATGGAGGTTGATGGACCCCAGACAGTAGTGAGCACAACTCTTGAAAGAAATCACTTTGCCTTCATAAGCAGGGGTTAGCATTCAAAGAATCTGTCTAACAACCTCAACTGACAAAGACAATAAGAATCATCGACAACAGCAACAACAGTGAGAACTGAATCACCAGGCAGCCCTTCTTCACAGTAACACCACATCATTCAGTTATGATGTGGTACTACACATGGAAGTCATAGGGAATCAGTGGAATGAGCAGACAAAACATTAGAAGATGTATATGAAACACTTGTAAAAGATAATAAAATCATGAGAATGGATACGTCTCACGTAAAGAGGAAATGTTCTCCTGTGAGGAGACATTTGCCTTAGATAAGATGAGCACCTCTCTTGTGCCTGTCTCTTGTGAAAGGGACCCTGCTGTTAGTGAACTGTAATCCATTTTCTTTTGCAAGTGAAATGACCTTCACATTCATTTGAAAGGCCAACAAGTATATAATAGAAAATGTATTTAAAATGCAAAAGAACACTCAGGATGAAATGGTTGATTAGACAAGTGAAAGGATCAAATTACAAAGTGAGAAAATGGAAGAATGATTGATTGTTAGTGCAAATGTCCACAACATATTATTGGGTTTTGCATGTACACCATCCCAGAATAAAGGTCCTCACTGAGGATTCTGAAAACTCTACCAATGGGAAGTTGGTGATGAAATGGCTGGGGATAAATTCTACAGGCATGGAAGTGCTGTCAGCTGATTCGGTCCAAGATTCACAGCCACAAAACTGTTCTGCACACACTCATCCAGTGCCCAAGCATTGTTGTCATGTGGAGTTATGTTGAACACCTAATGTTGCATGCTGAATGCTCCTTCAATAAACGGGGCAGGAAAACACATTTGCCATATAGGACATCAAGGATTTCATTAGTCCCTGGCTTGTGGTCACTTTTGTGATGTAATAGAAGCAGATGGTCAATTCTGAGGTATTTGTTTAATGATATGTGTTTGGGTAAGATCACCAGAGATGTACAAGACTTCATGATATTACAAAGCCACAAAACCATCTGAGAACAGTGCTCTGTAGAAAGTTTTAAAGGAAAGCATTTAGACTGTCTATGCAGGCTACAAATAGTAGTAGTATTGGATGATAGCAGCAGCAGTATTACTAATAGTAGTAATTTAAAATGTTCTTCCTGGAAGGTTTGATGAAAGTCCAGCAATAACTACAACAAAAAAAACATGGAAACTAATTTTCTTGAGATGATGCCAGTCAAAACATTGAAGATGCCAGGGGAAGTTATCCCATTCTCTTTACCAGGAAATCTAGAAAGTTCCTCATATGATCACAACCAGCAATAACAAAAGGGAGATGATAGAAAAGAGAAGAACCAATAGAAGTAACATCTATTGCAGTGTTACAAAGGCCCTAAAAGACTTGCAACGGGTTGGTGTGGACTGGCAGCCTGTTACTAGGGTAAGGAAAATAGTGTAAAAAGAGAATGAAAAGGGTTAGTTGTGTAAGAAACTTTTGACTATGGTGTGAGAGAACTGTGGACTTTAGGTATTGAGTAAATGCACAGGCGCAGGAGTGGCTGTGTGGTAAGTAGCTTGCTTACCAACCACATGGTTCCGGGTTCATTCCCACTGCATGGCATTTTGGGCAAATGTCTTCTACTATAGACTCGGGCCAACCAAAGCCTTGTGAGTGGATTTAGCAGACAGAAACTGAAAGAAGCCCGTTGTATATATATATATATGTATATATATATGTATGTATGTATGTATGTGTGTGTATATGTTTGTCCCCCCCCCCCCAGCATCGCTTGACAACCGATGGTGGTGTGTTTACGTCCCCATGACTTAGTGGTTCGGCAAAAGAGACCGATAGAATAAGTACTAGGCTTCCAAAGAATAAGTCCTGGGGTTGATTTGCTTGACTAAAAGGCGGTGCTCCAGCATGGCTGCACTCAAATGACTGAAACATGTAAAAGAGTAAAAGAAAAGAGTAAGTGACTGGGTGAAATCACAAAAGACAAACAAGACTTCATAAGGCCACAAACTACTACAAAACTGTCCATGTAAAATGCTTGAGAGAAAAGCATTTAAACTGTCTATTCAGTCTAGAAAGCCCAGTACAGAACTGGTAAATATAAGGAAGGTCTATCATATAATGTGAATCAATGAGAAAGTAACCCTTTTGCATTCAGTTTATTCTGTCAAATGTAATGCTTATTTATTAGCATTGTTTTGAATTAATCCTGCTTTATCTTGTTAGCTTTGAGATTTCGATGATGTGACTGCATATATTTTGAATGACATTGTAGGGTAGGTGTGAGAGTTCATATCTGGCCAGTTTGAAAATAAAACAGGTAGAATATTTGGGCTGTATTAAATGCTAAAGGGTTAAGGGTTCACAATTTGGAGCATGATAATGAAGTAATACTAATGAAAGTCACAAGTGTATGAAGTCCTCACAGTACCTTAATCCAGAAGATATCAGTCATTCCAACAATTAATCTAATTAGGAAACACAAATATAATTTGATTTTAGTAAATGCTGTGAAAAGTATGATGTGTAGTGATGAAGAGAGATGCAGAAGTTAACAGTATTTCTCATGGGAATTGCAAGAAAATTGCTTTGTGTAATGTTTTGACCTAACCACATCAGTGGGTTCTTATGCAAGAGCTTTCCATGACATTTCTGATTTTTACAAAAGATGGTAAATTGGCAAAATTGTAAAAGTATCAGCAAAATGCCTTGCTTGTGGCCTACTGTGTTCTGAGTTCAAATGCTATTGAGTTCAACTTTGCCCATATTATCTCTGGAGTCAATTAAAATAAAGTTGCAGTCTATGCACAGCAGCCAATGGTATCAACTTAATCCTCGTCTCTAAAAATTGCTGGCTTTGTGCCTTAATCAGAAATTATTATTATTATATATTCTCAATGTATTGAGAACTTCATTCCTTTTGTATGTATATCTTTCATCTTTTACTTGTTTCAGTCATTTGGCTATGGCCATGTTGGAGCACCACCTTGAAGGGTTTTAGCTAAACAAATCGACCCCAGGATTTATTTCTTAAAGCCTAGTACTTATTCTATCAGTTTCTTTTGCTAAACTGCTAAGTTACAGGGATGTAGAAACACCAATACTGTTTGTCAAGCAGTGGTGGAGAACAAATACAGACACACACACAAATATATATATATATATATATATATATATATATATATATATATATATATATATATCGTTGCTATTGTGTTAAACTGTCATATGTCCAGATTTGGTGAAAGGCGTTCTTTTCAATATTTATTTTTGCTTGCAATAGCCGGTTCTTTTGATCAAACTATTGTATCTCCAGCTGCTTCAGATGTCAAGATATCAAAAATTGCCAACGGTTTTGCAATGGAATGGTGAAACTATTTTTTCTTTTTCTGAAAAAGTAATGTTTGGACTTACGATACTTTTGCATAATAGCAACATAGGCACAAGCGTGGCTGTGAGGTAAGTAACTTGCTTACCAGCCACATGGTTCTGGGTTCAGTCCCACTGTGTGATACCTTGGGCAAATGTCATCTACTATAGCCTCAGGCCAACCAAAGTGTTATGAGTGGATTTGGTAGATGGAAACTGAAAGAAACCTGCTGTATATAAATGTGTGTGTGTGTGTTTGTGTGTTTACGTTTGCTCCTCTGCCATTGCTTGGCAACCAATGTTGATGTATTTACATACCCATAACTTAGCAGTTCGGCAAAAGAGACTGATAGAATAAGTACTAGGCTTACAAAGAATAAGTCCCAGGGGTTTATTTGTTCAACTAAAGGCAGTGCTCCAGCATGGCTACAGTCAAATGACTGAAACAAATAAAAGAATAAATATATATGACAGGCTTCTTTCAGTTTCCGTCTACCAAATCTACTCACAAGGCTTAGGTCTTCTATAACAAAAGACACTTGCCCAATGTGTCACACAGTAGGACTGAACTCAGAACCATATGGTTGGAAAGCAAGCTTCTTACCACACACATATATCAAAATATATACATGCAGATGTGCCTTTATTTACAAGAACTCTTCACAGATAGTTTTTTAACCTTTTACACAGAAAATTTAACTGAAGATCTGCCAACTCTTATTCCAACGTTGAATAAAGAACTATCATGTTCTTTCAAGAGATACCAGTTTAAGCATCACAAAAAAAAGAAGAAAAAACAGAAGAAAAACGGTAAACACACTAAAGAGAATCTGCTGGAACTATATCTTTGACAACTTAACTTCTTTATGAAGTGACAATGAATATAGCTATAGCTTAAAGACGAGAAATTGCCCATTACATAACAAATTCATGAAGGACTTTGAGAGTAATGGATCTGAGAGGAGGAAGGTAATATTTCTTTCTGAATTGAACACCTCTTTCAAGAGTGTTTCAAAAAGGTATAAAAACGCTAACAAAAGCCTCATTGAAAATATTTCTTCACCTGAACAAAGAGGGGGAAAAATTTTTTTTGAGATTGACACATCTACAAATTCCAGATTTTTCTTTCCAGATTTGTTTTTCTTTCCAGCCAAATTTGCGCAGAGCAGAGAAAAACAAAAATCAAACAAAACACAAAGACCCTCTTATATTTCAAGGATTTTTATTTGCTATTATTTGTTTCTGGGATAAGGCACTGAGCTGGCAGAGTCATTAATGTGTTGGACAAAATGATTACTCTGTCATGTTTTCTAATTTGATATGTTCTGAGTTCAATTTCTGTTGAGGCTGACTTTGCTATTTATCCTTTTAAGGGTTGATAAATCAAATAACAATTGAGCATGGGGGTCAATGTAACTGATTACCCCCTCCCCTAAAATTGCTGGCCTTGTGCTTAAATTTTAAACTATTATTAATTAGTGGGGTATGATTCAGTGGTTAGAACACGGGGCTCACAATTATGATATTTTGAGTTCGATTCCTGGACCAGGCAGTGTGTTGTGTTCTTGAGCAAGACACTTTATTTCACAGTGCTCCAGTTCACTCAACTGTAGAAATGAGTTGCAGCATCATTGGTACCAAGCTGTATCGGCATTTGTTTTTTCCCTTGGATAACATCAGTTGTGTGAGAAGAGAAGGCTGGTATGTGTGGGCGACTGCTGTTCTTCTATAAACAACCTTGCCTGAACTTGTGTCTCAGAGGGGGAACTTTCTAAGTGCCATCCCATGGTCATTCATAATTAGTGCAACAGATAAAATGCTTGACATTTTTTCTAACTCTCTACAATCTTGTTCAAATTCTTATTTCTTTATTGCCCACAAGGGGCTAAACATAGAGGGGACAAACAAAGGATCAAGTCGATTACATCGACCCCAGTGCATAACTGGTACTTAATTTATCGACCCTGAAAGGATGAAAGGCAAAGTCGACCTCGGCAGAATTTGAACTCAGAACGTAGCGGCAGACGAAATACCACTAAGCATTTCGTTCAGTGTGCTAACGTTTCTGCCAGCTCGCCACCTTAAGTTCAAATTCTACTAAAGTCAACTTTGCCTTACTCCCTTTCAAGGACAATGAAATAAAGTACTAATCAAATGCTGGGGTTATTGTAATTGATTTGTCCACTCCCCTCAAAAATCACTGGCCTGGGACCACAATTAGAAAGGGTAAGGCAGCGATCTGGTTGAATCAATAGAGTGTCAGAAGAAATGCTTTGCAGTATTTCTTCCAACTCTTTAGATTCTGAGTTCAAACTCTGCTGAGGTCATCTTTGCCTTTCATCATATCATGGTCTATAAAATAAAGCACAAGTCAAGTAATGGGATCAACGCAATCAATGTACACCTTGCCATCATTTCTAATGGCCTTGTGCCAAAATTAGAAAGAGTTATTTATTACTAGTATACAACTGCTTTAATAAAGTTTAGCAAATCAAAGATTATGCAATCAAATAGCAAGATGAAGTTCAAATTTGTCGTCTCATAACATATTCATAATGAATATTGTGACTGAATAAATGCTTTTGTGTAAGGGAAAATACCAATATGTGAGATGTGTGTGTGTGCGTGTGAGAGAGAGAGAGAGAGAGAGCATCATTTTGTGTTTTCTTTACAACTGAAATGGGACCCTCCCAATATTGAGGGTAAAAATGCTACATGACTTCACACCAAAAGGGGAAAGATTGTCTTTTGACTTTGCTGTCAAGTAGACATCAAGATAAAGTAGGGATTGTAATTGGCTGTAATTCTGGTGTAGAAGTGTGGTTGCCCAATGAAATTGCTTATCTGATTATCAAGTTAACCAAAATGAAAAATCTTTGTAGACAACATATTTTGTGAATTAATATGTGTCTGGTTTGAATCTTGAGAAGAACAAACCTGCTACAAGAATTTCTCAGCATTGAATATGTCCAGTAAAGCAAGAGTTGTTATGCTACAAATAAAATTAATAAAGAAACTAAAATATCACCAGTAAACACACAAAAATTGATTAAAACATATGTTTGGGAACCACATACATCCTAAAAAACAGATAATTTACTAATTAATCCAAGTGTAAGCTCATTAACTCATATAAAAAGCAAAAGCAAACTAGACATAATTAGTAAAAATATTTTAGACATGATTATCACAAACATAAGTCAAGCTACGAATTAATGAAACTGTCATGGGTCGGTATTGCTGTATTGTATCATCATGTATTCCAGTTGATATCATTACTGTATTAATTGGATGTGAGATTAGACTGGCTGTGTACAAAAGTAAACTTGCAAACATTTAACAACAGATTTTATTAAAGGAAGGCTAAGCCTATATACATGTATAAATTATTAAGTCCTCACTGGTAGAGACTAAAATGTAGTGATCAACGTAACTGTATTTGTTCAACCATTAGGTACTTGGAAAATGAGAGACAAAGATTTCGTTGAGATTTGTTGAAATTTTTCCTTGGTTTGTTTGGTGAGAGTTAAGATATGTCCTGTCTGAAATGCCAACAGATTCTGCTCTAGTCTGGTTCAGGGCAAGAGGTGAGTTGTGTTCCCTGCAGTGGTCTCAAAACCTCTGGCTGGCAAGATGTGAAGACAACATATTATCCATCTCTAAACATAAATAGCAAAAAACGATTTATAAATACTTTATAAAGTGCAAAACAAGTTAGAATAAAGAAATAACTATGTCAGCTTTCTAACAAAAACTAAAGATTGTCAAAATATAATAATGGCACAAAATGAGCTGCCGTCAAAGTTTACCATATACCTTACTACAAATTTCACACTTGATGACCTAATATTTCATATATATTACAAATTTTGTAAACATGACTATATACAACTTTAGTTACAAGTGTATGCATGTGCCCTGAGCCTCTCTGTGTGTGTATGTATTTTATGTGTGTTTGTATATGTAGTGCATATCTTTTGGTTTCCTTTGCACATTCTTCCTCTCTGTCTTTCTTTTTTATCTCTATCACACACACACACACCTTAAATAAGTATTTTGTTTCTTTGTGTGCATGTGTGTATGTGCACATGCATGTGTGCATGTCAGTGTGTCTGCATGTGATATGTGTACACACACACACACATTATGTGTCCATATAACATGCCTAAGAATCTATAAGCATACAACTACATTTTAGCTAGATGTGACAGGAATAGTAGCTCAGTCTCCTTCAAATCACAACCCAGGAATGTAGTTAGAGTGGAGGAACAAAGAGAGTGGCTCACTCCAAGCAACCCTTTTTATAAGCCAGGGAATGGAGTTGCAAACTCAAGGGTTCACTCAGGTGGCACACATTCTAGCTATGCCACTAGTGACTGGAATTTCTTTGATCATATAATTGCTTCATCAAGCTTGAACCAGGGGTGCCATTTAAGTATTTGTTTCCCTAAGATAATCTCCCAAAATGTACCCCATTCTCTCATTTCTTTTTAAAACTTTCTATAGCTATCATCATCAACTTTACACCAGCTGAAAATAAAGTCTGAAATTTTTAATAAATTTGCAAAGAAACCTATAGCCTTATAGCTATGAATATTACAAAGCAAATCTGTGTCTTTGGTAAAATATGCAACATTTGACCCTTGCTCTCCGCCCACTTAGGTCTGGTCAGTGATCAGAAGTGCTCCTTTCAGTACTTAGTTTTAATAATTTTTGCTGGAATCAGAAATTTCGTCTATGTCATTTAGAATTTGGCTACTTTTAGATTTTTACGCCAAGTAGTTAAGAAAGAGCATCAAGAAAAATCTGACAACAAGCTGGCAGAATCATTAGCAAGAGGGACAAAATTCTTAGTAGCATTTAGTCCCTCTTTATGTTCTGAGTTCAAATATCACTGAGGTTGACTTTGCCTTTCATCCTTTTGGAGTCTCAATTTTAGCTGGACATAACAGGAATAGCTCAGTCACCCTTAAATCACAACAGAGTAGTGTAGCTGGAGTAAAGGGGTGAGGAAAGTGGTTCACTCCTAGAGATCCTTTTATATGCCAGAGAGTGGAAAGCTCAAGGGATCACTCAGGTGGTACACACTCTAGCTATGGCACCAGTGGTTGGATTTTATTTGAACACTGGCGTTGATGTAATCAAATTACTCCTCTCCCTCAAAACTGCTGGCCTTGTGCCAAAATTTGAAACCAATATTAATAAACAGGCAGGTGTAAATGGGCATTACAGCTTTTAGAAATTAGGGCATTAATATAAAATACTTTAAACACTGGAACTATATATTACTTTCTAATGTTCAAATTAAAAATTATGTTTCGATCTTGCAATTCATATTTTTTAGCAAATTTCATGTTGAAAGGAAAATATTTAGCAAATAGACTGATAAAATATTTATCTGGAAATGATATAAGTATCGTAGATAACATATTAGACATTGACACGAGAGATTTATGGAGAATAATTATTATACTAATTATAATTTATATGAAAGACAAAATAATTTGAAACAAACATTACAGAAGAAGATAACAAAATTCCGATTAAAACAGTTATCAATCAATTTTATATATGAATCCCTAACATTCTTCAGTTTATGAGCATTCCTCATGCAAATAGCTGAGCAGATGATACAGAGTAAATATCACATTAACTAAAATCTTGAAAGAAAATTATTTGAGGGATAAATGCTATGATACACGATTTAAAACTATCAGAGATACAATTACAGGCACTTTTAATATAATTTAAAATATACTTAGTGAGATCATTAAAATTATTGATGTAGAGATGAAAAATCTGCATTATACAGTGTAAATTTATCTGTGAATGTAAATAAGAGTACAGTTAAATGAACATATACACACACGTATCATCACTAAGTTACATCTACATTTCCATTTTTGCATGGGTTCAGCAGGACTTGTCTATTAGAGAATCTTACCATTTGTTGTGGTCATTTGTCATCTCTTTAATAATATTCAGTATTATTGACAATTATCAACAATATAGGCACAGGCACGGGTGTGTGGTAAGAAGCTTGATCTCCTACCATGTGGCTTCAGGTTCAGTCCCACTGCATGGCACATAGGACTAATGCCTTCTACTATAGCTTCAGGCTGACAAAAACCTTGTGAGTGGATTTGCTAGATGGAAACTGAAAGAAGCCCATTGTAAATATGTGTGTGTATGTGTGTGTGTCTTTGTGTCAGTGTCTGTCCCTCACTACCACTTGACAACTGGTATTGGTTTCTTTTACATCCCCAAGACTTAACAGTTTAGCAAAAGAAACCAAAAGTAGGTACAGGGGTCAATTCATTCAACTAAAAATTTCTTCAAAGTGGTGCCCCAGCATGGCCACAGTCTAATGACTGAAACAAATAAAAGATATAAGATAATACACCTGACCGACATACCTCAAGCTACTGTTCTGCTAATTAAAGTTATGTTAATGTCTTAATGAGCTGAAAAACTTAGTTTAACTAAGATTGTTCAGAAAATCATTAGACAAAGCTTCCTTCAAGTGTCTTTTAAATCTAAAAACAACAAACCAGGGTGATAAACCCAATAAATAAACTCTAAGCAAATTTTGATAAAACTGGTACACATGGTAGTAGATATTTATTCTCAAATATCAGTGTGGAAAGCAAAAGACATGTTTCAAACTTATGAAACCTCTTCAAAAGAAACTCTAATAAACTGGCAAACAAGTTGAACAAGTTGTAGTGGCTTCAAATGCTCTTGTAGTGTCTACTGCTTCTATCAACTGGAGAGCATCCTTACCTATGAGGGATTTGGGGACTTCTTTATGAGCACACCCCCATATGAGTTGATCAACAATCCTTTCGTCCTTGTCTTTGAATCTGCATTTCTTGGCAACATTCTTTAGCCTGGACAGGAAGTTGTCAATTGTTTCTTGTGGGTCTTATTTCAGGCCCTGAAATTCGTACCTATGAATTCTGTGGTCTAATCTGGGCTCTAGGTGTCTTTCAAATTTCTTGAAAAGTGTGTCTGAATTACTGCAAACTGATTCTGACATGTCCCAACTATTGAATAGGCCTAAGCCCTTCTCTCCTGTCCATAAAAGTATGTAGCTTACCTTTTTGTCAGCAGTTATACCTTTCAGGAAGCTTTTGAAAGCCAATTGACTTTGCTGTTTGAATTTCTTGAATGCTTTAATGACATAATCAGCATTCCAGATGTAGATTCATCTGTATGGCGACAGGGATCACAATTTCAGATTCACATGTGTGTCTGAAGACAAAGTGATATTCAGTTTTTTAAATTCAGATTTGTTGTGTTCCTGTTTTGTTGTAATGGCACAGTTTTCGATTAAGTACTTATCACTGCCACCAGGTTATGTCTTCTTTGGTTTGTGTTGGGACAATAAAACAACTCATTGAAGGCGTTATTATGATTTTAGGTGTTTATTTACTTAGCATATTTACAACTGAATACGTATAGTGGAGTGATACACACTGTGTGTATTGGCTTTATTCACAGTTCATGTGTGTGTGTTGGGACTCCGTCGCTTACGATGTCGAGGTTTCCAGTTGATCCGATCAACGGAACAGCCGGCTCGTGAAATTAAAGTGCAATTGGCTGAACACTCCACAGACACATGTACCCTTAACGTAGTTCTCAGGGATATTCAGCGTGACCTTTGAATTACAGGTACAACAGAAACAGGAAGTAAGAGTGAGAGAAAGTTGTGGTGAAAGAGTACAGCAGGGTTCGCCACCATCCCCTGCCGAAGCCTCGTGGAGCTTTAGGTGTTTTCGCTCAATAAACACTCACAACGCCCGGTCTGGGAATCGAAACTGAAATCCTATGACCGCGAGTCCGTTGCCCTAACCACTGGGCCATTGCGCCTCCACTCACAGTTCATACTGTCTACTAAATGCGCTTAACAAAATAGTACTAATCCTAGAGATATATCATATATCAATATCTATAAAACAGAGGATGTTTGTGTGTGTGTGTACGTGAATGTGGTTTATGCACGTCCACAAATTAGCACGCATGTCGCTCCAATTTTAGGAGAAGATTCGGAATGACCCTATGTGCATTTTAGTGAACTTTCTCTCTCAGAGGTACCCGCGTATACCTGTAAAAATCGATAAACTTTTGCCAATTTTGAAGTTTGTTGACATGGCGAAGTCAAATCTGTGCGTACGCGCGTGAAGGCGAGAGAGAGAGAGAGAGAGAAATTGTATATTTGTGAGAGGGAGGGTGAAGGAGACAAACATTTTATTTGCCAGCGTCTGTGTGGTAAGCAGCAAGCAAACAGAAAAAAATACCCCCCTCTCTCTCTCTCTCTCCCTCCCTTACATACACATGCCAGTTATCTCTCTTTCTTTCTTTCTTTCTTTCTCACACACACACACAGCAACATTACACACAAAACAGATGTTGCCAAAAAGAAATAGACGCTATCTTTTTATAGTGAGTATGCCAGACAAAAAGTGTGGTGTGTATGTGAAGTTGTTTTGTTAGTGTGAGAGAGCAGCATGTGTGTGTGTGTGTAATGTTGCTGTGTGTGTGAGACAGGGAGAGAGAGAAAGAAAGAAAGAAAGAAAGAAAGAGAGATAAATGTGTGTAAGGGAGGGAGAGAGATAGAGAAGGAGAGCGCGATCTCTCTATCTCTGCCGAATTGATGTAAACAAACCCATGTGGTCTGATTTTCACGTTTAAATCGCCATTTCCAAAATATATTTATTTCAAATCATTTATCCGTATATATATGTAAGGTAAGGTGTGTGTGTTTTGTTGATATACGGGCAACACACACACACACATACGAACATGTATGCGTACAAAAAATATGTATGCAATTGGTATGCATACGTGCGTGTGTGTATGTGTGTGTTGCTCATATAAATATATAAGTAGAGAAATTTGAAAAGACAACACAAAACCGGTTATTTCTCCAAATACAATGGTTATATATCAAAAAAATTTTATAACATTTTTCTGACATATTTTAAATATATACTTTAACCATGTAACACAAGCCTTCTGTAGTTTTTTCACTCTTGTTTATCTTTTATATATATATATATATATATATATAATTATGTGTATTTCTTCTATCTTAATGAATAAAAATTCTTCTGATAGAATAAATGGGTTAATAGAAACCAATGTAGCAAAGAACACAAAATAACTGTGGTTAGCTCCTGTTTTTAAAGCAAGAACTCCTTGAAATTTTGGGTATTTGAGTATATTTAAGAATTTAAGGATTGTAGAAAACGCATGTTATAATTGCATACTTTATTCCTACATATGTTTCAAAGGATTACAACCTGTGTGATCCATAAGGATCTTTGATATTAAAATTGTAACCTTCTCATCAGGGAAAGCATGGGAATCATCTTAAACGTAAGACATTATGACCGATTATGAAAACAATAGATGGATAAGGTTATGACTTGATTCATTTGAAAAAAACCGTTAGAGAATTGGACGCTGCCGGATAGTGGGTTGGACAACACATACCAATCAATGTGTAAGAGCGTACATGCATACATAAATACACATACACAAACGCACACATATACATGCATACTGATACACACACACACACATATACATATATATATATATGCACATATACACATACATACACATGTGCACCCGTATATACATATGTATACATATATATACATATATACACACACACACACACACATATATACATATACATACACACCTATATATATACACACACTCATACGTCCACATTTATACATATGCACATACGTACCCACGCATATACAAATATACACATGTGTGCGTGTCCCCATATACACATATGTATCCATCTACATATACACACATGTATAAATAGAAATATATTCATGCACATACACATAGCTATACATCCACGCCTATTACCTAATCAAATAAACAGATTCGCATATACATATACATACATGAATACATACGCAAACACACGCATGCACATACATACATACATACAAATACACACACACACATATATATATATATATATATATATATATATATATATATATATATATATATATATATATATATATATATAGGATGATAAATTGAATATTAATTCAATTTAAAACCAAGTGGCCTAGCATATAACAAATCTGAAAAAATTGTATTACACGTGTATAAGGGAAGACCACTAGGTGGACATCCAATATGCTAGAAAGAGGTCATCAACGACCCAACCACAAAGAAAAATAATGTTCTCCAGAAAAATTTCGCAAAACGCCAGAACAGGACAAAATGAGAAATATACAGAATAAAGAATTATCTATGGCCTGCTGCAGTTTCGAACATTAGCGTTTTACTTTCGTAACATCCGTGTTCTCATATCTGAACAGAACCGCTTTTGACACAGAGAAACGGGAGCCCTTTTGGTCATTCTATTTTCCTTGCTGGAAGGGTTCCTAACCCATGAGCAAAGTGGGGTTAGATGATGGCGGTGGTGTTTTCAAAGGGATGGCATGTGTAACCTGATCACCTCTGCCGATCAAACTCTCAACCCATGCACTCCAGTTGCAACACTGATTCTGCCCAAATTTGACGTCATGTTACTTAGTTTGGTTTGAAATAAAGAACTTGATTAGCTTAATAATTCCAACTTAAACCCGGGCAAAGCCGGGCTATACTGCTAGTTCACATATACGTATACCTACACATACACGTGGACATGAACATATAACAGACTGATTCCATGCGAGATAATTTTCACAGACAGAAGAAAACGCAATCAAGTGGGTAACATGATTTAATTATTTCTTTTATAACACATCTTTTACATCTGTAAAAATCACTCTGCAGACTGCCATATGCTTTAGCTTGTTTCAGTCATGCGACTGTGGCCATACCGGAGCACCACCTTTTAATCGAACAAATCAACCCTAAGACTTTTTGGCAAGACTTCCGCCCATCCCCACCCACCAAAAAACCCCCACCAAAATATTTTTTATCCACGCAACCCCACCCTTTTCGGCTACGAGGAATACGAATCTGCAAAAAAATTGGCGAAAATCGACATTTCTAAATTACCACCCTCACCTCCATTTCCTTCATATTTCACTTTTTCTAAATAAGTGGAAAAATATGGACATTATGACTCGGTCAAAAATTTCAAAACATTTCTTTAGTTATGGTTACAGTTAGGGTTTTAGGGTTAGGGTTAGAGATTTAGGGTTAGGGTTAGGGCTTTAGGGTTAGTGTTGGGGGAAAAAGTCAAAATTGAAGAAGTTGGGGGGGAAAGGGAGGGAAAAATTTCACAATGCCGAATTTTGGCAATTTTCCGGAACCTCCGTATCCGAAAAAGGGGATTTTTGGCAAAAAAAATTTTTTAAATAAACAAATTTGGGAGAAAATGGTCGGGGGATGGGCGGAAGTCTTTTCGACTTTTTTCTTAAGCCTAGTACTAAGTTACAGGGACATAAACACACCTACACCGTTTTATCAAGCGATGGTCGGGGGACAAACACAACCACAAAGACACCATATATATATATATATATAGAACGGGCTTCTTCCAGTTTCTGGTCCGAGGCTATATTAGAAGACTCTTGCCCAATTTGCCACGCAGTGAGATTGAACCCAGACCCATGTGGTTGGGAAGCAAGCTTCTTATCACACAGGCACGCCTATGCTAATAACTTTGAAAAGGTTGCAAGACGCAAGAGATTGTTTGAATTTACGATCAAGAGGTGAGTTTTTATCTTACTGAGACAGCCGGTGGTTTCATGTTTCTCATTTTGAATAGTTTAAGAACCGGAGGCGCCTACCTCTGTGAGTAAGGGTTGATTCGAGTGAAAGTAATGAAAAAACATCGTACAATTTAAATGAACTAAAGTTTATAAACAAAAGTAACTTGAAGGAAGCCCACGAACAAGTTGTGTGAGAGAGAGAGATTGTACATAAACAACAATTTTAATCCCAAACACATTGTACACTTATAACCAAAATTGTCTTGTCAAATTGTTTGCAGTTATAGTTATATGAAAATGATCGAATAATTAAAGAAGAAACTATTTTACTTTATTAGAGATTAGTTTAAAAGCTGCACTCTGTGCGAACTTTTGCATTGCCTGTTGCAGTTTCTCGATTGTTTACGATTACACGATTGTTTACAATTTACAGTTACACGACTGTTTACAATGAAATAATATTCTGTGTGAATGTATCTTGAGTGAAGTATCATTTCTGGTTGGAACCTCCAGGTTTCCTGTCCTGAAATTGCCTGGCTAAGAGTTCATACGGTTGAAGGAACAATACCGGACACCTTGTAAGTATGTTATGGTACCAACCAGCATGTTACAGAGGGTGTTTAAGAACTCAAAGGTGCATAAAACGGCAGACCCATACAACTGTGTCCCCTGCTTTGTTCCCTGTTAACTTCCAGAAAAATGGCTCTCTTTCTAAAGAAATTTTCTAGAAATACATCTCAGGTAGTGTACATTACGATTATATCAAAAGTTAATGTGGAAATAAAGAATTCACGAAATTACCCACATATATACTGACACACATAACATATCCACAAAATGGAACTTGAAATTTTGATAAGAAATTGGGATGTGTCTCAGTATATATGTGAGCGCTACCTCTATTTTTTTCACATTAAATTCCGATATAGTCGTAATGAATGCTATCTGAGAGGTATTTGTGGAATATTTCGTTAAGAGATATCTATTTTTTCTGAAAGTTATGAGGAAACAATTGTGTGGAGGGCACACTTGTGAGGGTCTGCTCTAAATATCCCCACAGACACCAAAAAACAAGGTGAAGATGACTCTGACTTCACTCTAGTCTTCAGGTATCCGGGTACGTCCCCTGACGCACACATTCCCTAGCCTCTAATCACCGCGAAAGGTTGAAAGAGACTGAATATTATTAGAAACGAAGGTCTTGGAGAAAACGTTTCCTATATTGTGACGTCATAATGACAATATGAAGAGATATAGAAATCTCTGGAATGGACGAGAAATTCTTGAATGAATTTCATATAAAGACGTTAACGCGCACGCACACAATAGCACACACACTTGTACACAAACAAATATTTACATATATAATGTATGCATTTACATTAATGTGTGTCAGTATATTTGTGTGTGTATACACATTTGTGTGTGTGTGTGCGTACCTACCTATCTGTCTATCAACATATACAGACTGGACATAATGCTTTGCAGCATTTCGTCTGTTTTCATATTCAAAGTTCAAATTCCACCAACGTCGACTTTGCTTTCCATCCATTGTGGGGCGATAAAATAAGTACCAGTTGAGCACTGGGATCTATGTAATGGACTTACCCCTCCCCGAAATTACTGGCCTTGTGTAAAAATTTGAAATCAATATATGTAGACATAAAAGCAATGAGCTGGCAGGATGGTTAGCATGCTGGGAAAAATGGCCTAATGACATTTTTCTTTTGTTTTTACCTTCTGAGTTCAAATGCTGCTGGGGTTGATGTCTTTAATCCTTTCAGGGTCAATAAAATAAGTAGCAGTTGAACACTGAAGTCGAGGTCATCGTGTTTCCCCCTCCACCGAAATTTCTGGCCTTGAGCCAAAATTTGAAACCAATATATACAGGTATATGTGTTTATGTGGGTGGATTATTTGTGTATGTAGATCTTCACTTGTCTTCTTCACCCATTAAATTCCTGAAAGGGTTATGGGGGCAGAGTCCCTAAGCTTGTCATCCATCAGTTCCTGTCAGAAGCAAGTGTCTCCAATTCAACCTGCTGGAACCCCAAAAGAGACCAACTGAGCAGATGGATGTTATCCAAGCAGTTTGCTCATGATATACCACTGGGATTCGTGCCAGGCTTCTTTTTCTTTTGTTTTTGCCCATAAAACTTGTCCATTGATGCTTTCCTGAGGCATTCATATCACATTTCGATAGTATCAGAGCTCTGATCCCCAGATTCGGAGAAGTAGAGGCTCCACTTGGAACACATCTCTGATGCCCAGGCTACGCACTCAATAGGGTAATGTCTCTCCAAAAACTATCCGAAAGGACCCCATTTTGGCCCTTGTATTTGCAATCATATTCTTTCTATTATTACCTAAGAGGATCAAAACTGCTCCCACTTATTCTACGTCTTCCATGTAATTGAAGCTACAAAAATAGGTATCTTTTATTGCCATTAATGTGTATTACACTGAGCATCACAAAGGTTCGCTGTATTTGATTATAGGAGATTTTCACTTATTTGTAATCAAGAAAGATCGTGACAATAATTGATTACACAGCAGCACTATAAACGACAAGGTTACATGTTAGTGTGCTGAGAAGTGCGACTGCTGCTGCCCATATTATATTTGTTATGGCTGTAGAAGTACTTCAATGTCACTGTTATAATGAATACCAGAACAGAAAAAGAAGACAAAAACCTCAGACTGATTGATCCACCGTATAGGAGCTGACACGGGATGTGGTTTCACCTGATGATGTCCTTTTGTCACTGGAGCATACAAAAGGAGCTGTTGAGGCAGCGGACCATGAAACATGGTTGAAATTCCTCATAGCCTTGCAAGGTTATCTTTAATTATAAGGAGTTGCATGCTCCCTCTTATATCGCAAGGTTATCTTAAGATATGAGAAGGAGCTGTACGCTCAAAAGCTGTGCTCTCTGGTGTCCCACACAAAACATGCTCTGTGGCAAGACAAAGTTTTAAACCATTCTGTTCGTATGAGAGTGCAAGAGATTGTCAAAGTTGTTGAAAATCCCTCTGGAGTGCATAGTACCTTCTAACTCATTGCGTATCAATGTGAGATGTTTGTCATGCAGCATTTCTTGTAACCCATATGGAGGGTATGTTTTCTTTTTTACTTTCTATATATACCACTTGATGCACCATGGTCGGTGGCTGTAGAGAGAAAGATTACTTGATTCTTCTATGTCTCATTTAAAGGTACAGTAAATGCTACGTTTATTATTTGGCTGTCTAGGCTTAGATAGCTGCCAGTTGGTGTATTTTGCCTGTTCTTAACAAGTGGTAACATGACCATACCCGTCGGTGCTAACTAGGTGCTTTAAGTCATTCAGCCAGACCAGCAAATGTGTGGTCTGTTTTGAACCAACACTTGGCTATAAATAAGGATTTTCTTTTGAGATAGTCAGAGAGGAGAGAGTTGTCACCAAAGATATTTAATGCCATGCTTTGTGTTGATCCCACACACATCACCATGTACATACCGCATGAGGAGCCAATGTATTTTTGTTAACAGAATTATTCATACATTAGGAACACAAGCACCATTATATTCTTTCTTTTTTGTTAGTTTCATCACGTAGCATCTCACATTTTGAAATACTTGCAATTTGTATTTTTACTGCTTATGTTTGTATCCCTTGATATATTTCGGAAATTAAACATTTTAATATACAAAATATACTTCACGTTATTACATATACTATACGCTAATGCAAAAAATATTGTGTTTATTGACTATCTTCAAAATGATCACAGCATCAATGGAAAGTTCAATGCCAACTTGCTAAGGTAATTACGAAAGACTAACAAGACCAAGTGACCAGAAAAACTGATGAATGAAGTCGTTTCATTTGGACAATGCTTCAGCACACAAGTCCTTGGTTTCAATGGCTGCTGCGTGTGACTGGCTTGAACTGGTTGATCACCCTCCCTATGTCAGGGATTTGGCTCCATCTGAATATCATCTGTTTCCCAACATGAAAAACACTCGGCTGGGCACCAGTATCGATGTGAAGAAGATGTCTTATCTGTTGTCGATGACTATTTTGACCATCAAGTTAGCTTCTTCACCTGTGCAATCCAGGCACTGCAGCTACTGATGGAAGTGTGTGGACAGTAAGATATTAAAAAATGAACTTCATTTAGTCACATTCCATGAAAGTGTCTTGCTCAGCCTATGAGCATTTCAGTCGACCCTCATAATAATAAAAATTATTATTACAATTGCATTTGTTCAATGTTAACATAGAAAGAAACCCACTGTATCCTTAAAAAATTTGAACCTGGGTTTGCACCACCTAAGCAAATTTTGTTCCTGGGACACTGCTCCCCGCCCACCTTCTCTCTTAACACAAAAATGCCCAGGGGTATAATATTCCTTAGATTAATAGATAAGCATTTTGCTAGCTCCCATAGGTACAGGCCCATTTTCAACAGGCACAACATTAGAGTCTCATTTAGCTGTGCCCTCAATATTAAAAGCATCCTAGGTTGCACCCCTAGGCCACAGGAAGAGGCAGGATGTCCGTGCAGGGACTGCAATAGATGCCCAGTGGGAGGCCACTGCAAAACCATAGGGATCGTCTATGAAGCTGAAGTACTAGCAAACCCTGGCAATACCACCACTAGAAACAGTAGCAGCTATAGACACAAGACGGAACCAGCAACATGGCCACCATTGCCA
Organism: Octopus bimaculoides; assembly: GCF_046866305.1. Classification (NCBI taxonomy): domain Eukaryota; kingdom Metazoa; phylum Mollusca; class Cephalopoda; order Octopoda; family Octopodidae; genus Octopus; species Octopus bimaculoides. The sequence goes on along the minus strand of NC_142948.1, from coordinate 16,121,449 downwards.
CTGTTAACAACATTAGCAACAATAGCATTAACAGCACCAGTGACAGCATTGGTATTTCATCTGTCGGCTTTAGCAGCAGTAACAACAACACTAACGACAATAGCAACATTGCCAACAGCACCAGCTTTACCAACAGCTTCCCTAACGTCCACAGCAGCAGACCTGACAACCACTATAGCAGCAGCAACAGGACCAGCAATAACGGCAATAATGTTAGCAATGACAACAGCAATAGTGGCCCTAGAAGAAACACCAGTGAAACCACAGCTAATGATACTTCTAGCAGCAATGGCAACTCTCCCACCAATGACAAGGCCCACAATAACAACAACAACACCTTCACCGTAGCAGGCAGTTGTGACACCATTACTGATGCCACTACCACCTCCTGTAACGCCATCACCAGCAGTCCCAGCTCCAACAACAACAATGTTGGTGGCTGCAGCAACAGCAACAACACCTGCAGGTACAGCACCGACAACACACGCCCACAGAGATTCATTGGATGTTCCAGGAACTCTTTCAAGCTACGTTGCTCCAGCCACACATCTTCCTTCAAAGTTCCAGAAAGGCGATATGTAACATCATTGGCCAGCCACGTCTGGCAACTAAGAAACAATGGGATTCCATACGCGATCACATGGAAAATCTTTGAGAACCCAGACCCCTCCATCAGTGGGATGAACCGTTGCAGGTTATGCATAGCTGAATGCACGAGAATCCTAAAAGATTAACTCAAACCTGGGAACAGCCTTAACACCAGAATGGAGATTTTTGGGCCCTGTTTACATTTCAGGTTTTTTCTGCTAGCTCTTAGGAGCCCACAAGATGGCAGCACAGCTGGAAGTCAATAGCCGATAGCAAAGGGAGATAATCCCCAATTGTCAGCTTTAAGTACTGAGGCAATTTCCCCCTCCATATTTTTAAGAGGTCATAGCCCAACAGGTATTGGGGATCTGATGATTCATCATAAAGCTAAACCCTTTATGGATGGGAAGCCTAAAGTAATCCCATAGACCAGCCTTTCTTATTTTTAACACACACAATCACACATATATTTACACACACACACACATATATATAGAGAGATAGATAGATAGATAGATAGATATACATATATACTGTATATATTGTATATATCAGTAATAATAATAAGGTTAGTGAGAAGAAATTAGAACTAAAGAACAGTTCCTTAGTTTATTTATGTACAGGTATAGGAAGTCTTTCGAATTACCAAGGAAATGAAGTGGAATGAAATAAAGTAAAATAAAGTAAAATAGAATGAAAGCAGAACATTTACATTATTACACTTAATAATCATTTATCTAGGGCTGGAAAATCCTTGCACCTCTACTGAAGGGAAGAAGTTGAATTTAAACATTGAATCTCTTTCCTTCTATAGAGACATAAGCATTTTCAAGTGTTTGATGAAAGATTCTAAATATTCTACTTTATTCTGTTCTATTTATTTTAGTTTATTTCATTCCATTTCATTTCCTTGGAAAATCTGGAGATTTTCTGTACATTCATATAAATTAACTAAGGAACAATTCCTTTAGCTCTTCCAGTTAACATTATTATCATTATTATTGTTGTTACTACCAATATGCTATTCTATACACTGCCAAAAACGTTTTACTGCTCTCTCTCTCTTTCTCTCATACATACACACATACATACATACATATATACAAAAGAAGAAACACACTCTTAAGATGTAGAGCAGTTTATATAAAAAATGGGGTAGGCTGGTTTATGGGATTACCTTCGATTTCCTGTCCATAAAGGGTTTACCTTTATGGTGTATCATCAGAATCTCAAAAAACCTGTTAGCCCATGACAAGTTAAAATGGCATTTCTCCCTCCATATTTTTAAGAGGTCATGGGCCAACAGGTTTTTGGGATTTGATGATACGCCATAAAGCTAAACCCTTTATGGACAGGAAACCTAAGGTAATCTCAAACTGGCCTTCCCTATTTTTAATATATATATATATATATATACATATACACACACACATATAAATACATGGGCATACATATGTATGTACATACTTACACACACACGTGTGTGTAAGTATATTTACATATATGCAGTTATTAGTATGTATCTGTATATATGTGTATGTATGCACGAATATGTATATGCATATGTGTGTGTGTATACATATATATAAGCATATTCTTCTACTCTTTTATTTGTTTCAGTCATTTGACTGCGGTCATGCTGGAGCACCGCTTTTAGTTGAACAAATTGACCCTAGGACTTATTCTGTGTAAGCCTAGTACTTATTTTATTGGTCTCTTTTGCTGAACTGCTATGTTACAGGGATGCGAACTCACCAACATTGGTTGTCAAGCGATACACAAACATATATACATCATCATCAACGTTTAACGTCCGTTTTCCATGCTGGCATGGGTTGGACAGTTCAACTGGGGTCTGGGAAGCCAGGAGGCTGCACCAGGCATCAATCTGCTCCAGCAGTATTTCTACAGCTGGATGCCCTTACTAATGCCAACCATTCCGAGAGTGTAGTGGGTGTTTTTTACATGCCACTGGCACAAGGGGCCACAGGAGCTGACATGAATCACGATTGGATAGTACTTTTTACGTGCCACTGGCACGGAAACCAGTCAAGACGACGCTGGCATCGGACACATTCAGATGGTGCTTTTTACATGCTACGGGCACAGGGCTAACAGCTACAATTTCCATTTGATTTGATTTTGATATTGCTGATGTTGATGTACTTGACTCAATAGGTCTCTTCAAGCATGGCGTATTGCCCTACGATACAAGGTACTTGTGAGTGGGCTGGTTGTGCGACACTGGTGTAGGTTACAACTGTGGACTCACTTTATTTGCTGGGTTTTCTCGGGCTTCCTTCAGTTTCTGTCTACCAAATCCATCCACAAGGTTTTAATCGACCTGAGGCTATAGTAGAAGACACTTGCCCAAGGTGCCACACAGTGGGACTGAACCCAGAACCATGTGGTTGGTAAATAAGCTACTTACTACACAACTACTCCTGCACCTATATCTACTTCAAATCTATCTGTATATATACATATATATATATATATATATATATATCCATATATAAAAATCTATCTATATATATATATAAATATCTCTTTGTTTGTCTGTCTGTCTGTCTCTCTCTCTCTATACATATATATTTTTTATTTTATTTTATTTTATCTAGTTTCAGCTCATGCTGGGGCACTACCATATATTTATTTATTTATTTATTGCCCACAAGGGGCTAAATATAGAGGGGACTGACAAAGGGTTTAAGTCGATTACATCGACCCCAGTGCTTTACTTATTTAATTGACCCCAAAAGGCAAAGTCAATCTCGGCTGAATTTGAACTCAGAATGTAGCGGCAGACGAAACAGTGCTACGCATTTCGGCCGCACATATATGTATGTATGTATGTATGTATATATATATATATATATATATATATATATAAAACCATGAATTTCTCTCAGTGAATCAGTATTCAGTGTGTACATATCCATAACTACTTTATCAACTTCACTGCCAAAATGATTTTAAAAATCATCTTATAACAATTCAGATAATAAATTTGAAACTCCACACTTAGATTCCTTTAAATTTATCATCTGTGTCTCAATAGCTCCCTGCTGATACACTTAATATCTATATACATACATATATATATATAAGTGAGACTCATACATGTATATCATTGTATGCTTGTTACTTTTCCAGTAATATAAAGTTATAATTATAAACACCATCATCATAGGCATCATAATTATTATCATCATCATTGTTATTCATCATCATCACCATCATCATTATTATTATTATTATTATCATTATTATTATTGCTGTTGTTGTTGTTGTTGTCAGCATCATCGTATAGGCAATTTAAATTTTGACAACTGGAAAATAGATATAAAAATCTATTTTGCTCAGGTTTGATGATCTCAGACAGAAAGTATTTTCTTTATGATTTTGGCAATGCCAAACGTGTCATATTTCTATTAGATGATGCTTATGTAAAGTTTTGTTTATCAATTCAGCATTTCATATCTCATATTATATATCATCGTCTTCATCATCATCATTTAATATCCATTTTCCAAGCTGGCCTGGGTTAGATAGTTCTGATAGGAGCTGGCAAGCCAGAGCCTATGCTGGGCCCTAATGTCTACTTTAGCATGGTTTCTACAGCTGCCCTTTTTATTTTTCACAGATGCTTGTTCCTAATGTCAACCACTCTATAGAAAGTACAAGGTGCTTTTTACATGGCAACCACACTAGTGAGGTCACCATGTAACTTGAAAGGTGAAGACCCTCCCCTCAAATAAGAGGAGGGGTATTACTGAAGGAAGTAGCTTTGCGCCAAGTAAAGAGAGGTTAAAGTATCATAGGGGGATAGAAACAAGTGTCTTGCTGTAGAGGGGATACACGACTACCCCAGTCAGAAAAGAGAGGAGAGAGACAGAGAGAAAGGAAGAATAAAATTGAGCAAGAAGGTAGTGGTGGAGATATGTTGGGGTGTATATGTATGTGTATATATATATCTATCTATCTGTCTGTCTGTCTGTCTATCTATCTATGTTTTATATATATATATATAAAATTATTATTATTATTATCATTATTGAGTGAGAAAGCAATGCATGCCATCAAAGTGACACTGGGGTAAAATGTACGAAGCCCAATATACCCATCATGACTATCCATCTGATAAGGGTACACCAGGCACATGCATCACAACCATATGTGTGCGACATGGTGATCTCATATGAAGATAAACAGCGCATGACCTCACAGGTGGGGCCCAGTTAGAATTTTCTTCAGGTTGAGTAGCCCATCCATCTCAAAAGGTCCCTGAAAAATAAACCTCATTTGGTCACATTCCATGACAGCATCTTGTTCAGCCTACAAACTTTTCAGCGGATTTGTGTGTGTATTTATATAAAACTATTTATTTAAGTAAAAAGTAAAATAAAATAAAATGTGGAAGAAACAGTATCACTGCAAGTTGTGTCATAGTAAGTAATTTGTGATCATGTAAAGTTATAACAATCTGTAGTTTTATGAAAATAGTTTATATAGGTTTTCTATTCCACCTCTGTCCACCCTATCATCAGGATTGCTGTGCAACTGAATGCCCTTCTTGCCCACGATCTTTATAATTTGAGTATATATGGGAACTCAACTCAGGACTTGTTTTGTACATATTACAACTCATTAGTGAGACAGACTTCACTATATTTGGTGGAAAATTGATGATAGAATCACAAATTAGATGTTTAATGATTGTATGTAAATAGACATAAAAAGTTAGTACTTTAAATGAAAAATCATCAATGTTAATTACTCAGAAATGCATTCTTCTTGCAAAACAATAGTGAAGTTAATGTTAACATATTTAATGCAGTGATCACAAAATAATCTAATTAGAAATACTTATGTGGTGAAGAAAAGCCAAAATTAGCTTCATGATTAATATCATTTTAATTATTGCAGCAACTCTGGACTTATTTCAGTCATATTAAATTTCCTCCAGACAATATAAGATCACTGCTACAGATAATTATGTGACATGATTGCTGAGCAAAATAACTGGTGTGATTTGACCTCATGGTATTTTGGTCATTATTCTAGATAACAGGAAGAGCAAAAAGTAGTGTTTAATGAAATGTATGTGTACGATTATATTTAATGTGTTTGTGCACGCTTGAAAATATGTTTGTGTGAAGGTAGTCCAAAGCAAAAATTCTCCTCATTGACAATATGTATGATAATGCATCATTGTGCTCTGAAGGACATCTCACCAAATTGTATGATGCATGCATTTCTGCATTGTTGCACTTCATCAGGTATGAATATTGAATCAGTTGTTAAAAACCTTATAAGAACGGTTGTTCTTATATAAATGAAAAGCAAATAGTACAACTCCAGTCTGTCCAAAGTCTTATGAGTGGATTTGGTAAAGGAATATTGAAAGAAACCCATCATGTGTATGTGTGACCAAGTCAGCAGTGAGGGGTGGATGCTCTGAGAGCATAGCTACTAGAATAAGAAAAGGCTGTGCAAGGTTCAGAGAGCTCCTACCTGTGTTGGTAAGTAAGGGCCTCTCCCTTAGAGTGAAAGGCAGATTGTATGATGCTTGTGTGCGAACAGCCATGCTACACGCAGTGAAACATAGGCTGTGACTGCCAAGAACATGCATAGGCTTTAAAGAAATGAAACTAATATGCTTCACTGGAGGTGCAATGTCAGTGTGCTTGTACGATAGAATTTAAGTGTCTTGAGGGAAAAGCTGGGCAAAAGAGGCTCAGATGTAGTGTGCAAGAAAGACAACTGCATTGATATGGTCATGTGATGCATATGGATGAGGACAGCTGTGTAAAGAAGTACAGATTTCTAATTGTGGAGGGAACCTGTAGGAGAGGTAGACCAGGAAGACATAGGATGAGGTGGTGAAGTATGATCTGTGAATGTTGGGCCTTATGAAGGCAATGACCAGTGACCGAGACCTTTGGCAATATGCTGTGCTTCAGAAAACTTGTGATGCTAAGTTAAATAGTCATTGTAGCTGTTGCCAGTGTCAAGTAAATGGCACCTGTGCCAGTGACATATAAAAACACCCATTACACTCTTAGAGTGGTTGGCATTAGGAAGGACATCTAGCCGTAGAAACCATGCCAAATCAGATTGGAACATGGTGCAGCTCCTTGGCTTACGAGCCCTGGTCAAACTGTTTAACCCATGTCAGCAAGGAAAGTGGATGCTAAATGTTGATGATGATGATGATAATATTTATATATATATACACACACATTTATATATATATATATATATATATATATACATATATCTGTGTGTGTGTCCTTGTGACTCCACCACCATTTGACAACTGGTGTTGGTTTATTTACATTCTTGTAACTTAGCAGTTCAGCATAAGAAACTGACAGAGTAAGTCTTGGATTTAAAAAAAAACAAATAAATCCTGGAGTTGATTTGTTCAAATAAAATGTTTAAAGGCAGTGCCCCAGTATGGTCACAGTCCAATGACTGAAACAAGTGAAAAACAAAAGATAAATAGAATTTAAACATAAAAACAAGGTATCTGTAAAGTCATTGCTTTTATCTAATTCTCTTTTGTTTTGTTTTCTTTTTGTTTCCTAGGAATGGAGTTTCAAATTTATAGAAAATTATAAAGTATTGGAAATGGTAGTATTTTTGCTTTTTATTGAGAGAATTAGTTATGTAAATGAATTGTGTTTGCTTGGGAACTGAAGCTTAGTCAAAGAATCAATTTAGCATTACCTATCTACCATCACACAATGGTGTCTGACTAAGAAATATTTCAAAGACTAATTCTTAAAAAGGAATTCATGTGTCAGTAAGTTTGAAATTAATTGTGATTGGTTTCCGAAAACTAGAAACTATTAGGATATTATTGTGAAACCTAGACAGAAACTGAGCCTCAATTCTCTAGCTGAATTCATTGTTTCCCTGGTCAGTTAACTTCCCTGGTATTATTGACATCCATCTACTGTTGCTTTATACCTCACTAAATCCAATCTACATAGTTAATTTCCTGTCAGAAAATCAAATTACTAAGGAATTTGATATATCTTTAGACTGATGTAGACCTTTTCTAAAGTTTAGGTCAGTGAAAGACATTTGTATATATTACACAAATTACTTTCTTCTTACAGTGAGAGACCCCATATGCCAATCACAGTTGCAGGCGCATGTATGCATAAACTCTACCACATTCATTTTCACATAAACACACATGCACACACACATATCCATGCAGTCTCATAGTGAAGGCACTGTAGAATATGATATAATGAAGGAATGGTATTTACAATTTATGAAGTGCCTGGAACAAACATTCAAGTATTTTATGATGTAGGGTTCATTATACATTTCACATTGGTGCTCATAAAGCAGTTGGTTTTATTGGAGTCTGGCATGTTGTCATTAGTAATGATTAAACGCTAATGATAATAATTATATATATATATATATATAGTAAATCCAAAAGAAGAAGAACAAACACAAAAAAACAACAATACAAGGATGTGGTACATGTAAAGTATTAGCAGACACTCAGGGAAAGAAAGAAAGATGGTTTAACATTTTGAGCAACACTCTTCTTCCAAAACAGAGGAAAGTCCAGTAGAAAGGAAGACAGAGGAAGAAAATTGCATGTATATATATATATATATATATATATATATATATATATATATATATATATATATTTATATATACATATATGCATCACCATGATTATCCAAGGGTAAGGCAAAGGCCGATACAGCTTGGCACTAGTGATGTTGCAACTTATTTCTACAGCTGAGTGAACTGAAACAATGTGAAATATAGTGTTTTGCTTAAGAACACACACAGAGCCCAGCCCAGGAGTTGAACTCACCATCTCATGATTGTGAGCCTAATGCTCTAATTACTAAGCCATGCACCTTCACTATATGCATAAGCTTCCTAAATTCATGCTACGTTATATTCTAATCACCCAGAATTCATTGCTCTTTTAAAAAATTACGATTTATGCATTGTTGTCTCTCAAATATTTAAAATCTACAATTAAGAGCCCTCTCTACTCGCTGGCGGTAACCCGCCCTCCCACCCCCTCCACCGGAAGTTCATTCGTCTGTCATCCCACCCCCTCCACCGGAAGTTCATTCCTCTGTCATCCCACCCCCTCCACCGGAAGTTCATTCCTCTGCCATCCCACCCCTCCACCGGAAGTTCATTCCTCTGCCATCCCACCCCCTCCACCGGAAGTTCATTCCTCTGTCATCCCACCCCCTCCACCGGAAGTTCATTCCTCTGCCATCCCACCCCCTCCACCGGAAGTTCATTCCTCTGTCATCCCACCCCCTCCACCGGAAGTTCATTCCTCTGTCATCCCACCCCCTCCACCGGAAGTTCATTCCTCTGTCATCCCACCCCCTCCACCGGAAGTTCATTCCTCTGCCATCCCACCCCCTCCACCGGAAGTTCATTCCTCTGTCATCCCACCCCCTCCACCGGAAGTTCATTCCTCTGTCATCCCGCCCCCTCCACCGGAAGTTCATCCCTTTGTCATCCTGTCAACCTCGGCTGTCTCCCGGAACCCATCTAGTGGCCTTGGCCATCCTCTCCCCTACCTTTGGGTAGCGCATTAAGGTTGAGAAATGTTTGCAGGTTGTAGGTAATGTTTTGCTTATGAATTCTTCCAATTGCAAGTTTTCTTTTCAGGTACACGACACTGCTTTTCCTCTTCCCAGGCTACAGGCCCACACCCCCAACACCCATACTGTTAGGATTGGCACTCTCAACGTCGGCACGCTGAAAGGTAGATCTGGTGAAATTGTTGAGATGCTTGAACGGAGATGCGTAGATATGTGCTGCATCCAGGAAGTAAGATGGAGAGGAGGTTCTGCAAGGTTCCTCACAGGCAAAGAACACAGGTACAAGATTTTCTGGGCAGGGAACACTGACGGGGTCGGGGGCGTAGGAATACTTCTAGCGGAGAAATGGGTGGATAAGGTAATCGAGGTCGTTAGAGTAAGTGACAGAGTACTTAAGATCAGACTAGTGCTTCATCATAGATTAGCTACTGTCATCTCAGCCTATGCACCTCAACCTGGGCTACCAGATGGGCTGAAAGACCAATTCTATGACACCCTCTTGCAAACTACCTCGTCGACGAGTGACAGGGACCTTCTCTTTGTGGCTGGAGACTTCAACGGTCATGTCGGACGTCGTGCTGGGGGCTTCCATGGCATACATGGAGGCTATGGCTTCGGTTCCCGCAACGAGGAGGGAACCAGACTGCTGGAGTTCTGTGATGCAACCAATCTTATGGTCTGCAATACCAACTTCAGGAAACCTGCCAGTCACCTAGTCACCTACCGCTCCGGCAGACACTCTAGCCAAATCGACTACATCCTCGCCAGAAATAGGGAAAGAGGGCGGCTTATAAATGCCAAAACCTACCCTGGCGAAGAATGTACCCCACAACATAGATTAGTAGTTAGCGACTTTGGGATCAAGGCAAAATGGGTGCCCAGAATTAGACAGGCTTGGAGAAGAAGGGTGTGGAAGCTTAAAGACCCTGCAAACGGACAGAGACTTAGAGACAAGTTACTTGAAGCATTTAACGAAATAGAAGGGGATATAGCATCATACAACGTGGAAGACAATTGGAGATTTCTGCGGGACAACCTGTTGAAAGCCACCGACCAGATTTGTGGGTGGTGTAAGGTCCCCTCCCAACCCAGAGTAACGTGGTGGTGGAACAAGGAGGTAGACAGGGCTATTAGACAAAAGAAACAAGCTTGGAAGGACTGGAAGAACGGTGGTAGCAGGGAATTGTACCAATGTGCCAGAAGGGAGGCTAGGCGACAGGTTTATTTAGCCAGAGGGGAAGCAGATAAGGAAAGATTTGCCAATGTTCTGCGCCATGAGGACCAAAGACTCGAGGTATTTCGGGTTGCAAGACAGTGTAGGAGAGAGAATAGTGATGTTGTAGGAGAGAAATGTGTTCGCATGGATGATGGTACGCTTGCATTAAATGAGGATGCAAAGAAAGAGGTCTGGAGATGCCACTACGATAGATTGCTTAATAAAGAGAATGAATGGGAGAAAGAGAGCCTGCCTTATGTCGACCCAATAGAGGGACCAGCTATCCGAGTTGATAGTACCAGGGTAGATAAAGCAATTAAGAGTATGAAGACCGGGAAAGCCCCCGGCCCATCAGGAATCACTGCAGAGATGCTCAAAATATCTGGCAGTGTTGGCTATAGCCTAGTCACCCGTATTACGAACCAGGTGATACACGAAGGAGTCATACCCTATGACTGGTGTAGCAGCATCATAGTCAACTGCTACAAAGGTAAAGGGGACGCTTTAGATACAAATAATTACAGAGGCATCAAGCTGTTAGATCAGGTTATGAAAGTTACAGAGAGGGTCATAGCCCAACTAATTAGGGAGCGAATCAATTTAGATGAGATGCAGTTTGGGTTCGTGCCAGGTAAAAGCACTACTGATGCCTTATTTCTAGTGAGACAGTTGCAAGAGAAATACCTAGCCAAGGATAAACCTCTGTACCTGGCTTTCGTTGACATGGAGAAAGCCTTTGACAGGGTCCCCCGATCCCTTATCTGGTGGTCAATGAGGAAACTTGGGATAGAAGAATGGCTAGTGAGAGCTGTGCGAGCCATGTACAGAGATGCGGCCAGTAAGGTGAGGGTTGGAAATGAGTACAGCAATGAATTCCGGGTAGAGGTAGGGGTCCACCAAGGTTCCGTCCTCAGCCCCCTATTATTTACCATAGTCCTCCAGGCAATCACAGAGGAGTTCAAGACAGGTTGCCCCTGGGAGCTCCTCTATGCTGATGACCTTGCCCTAATTGCGGAGTCACTATCAGAACTAGAGGAGAAGTTTCAGGTGTGGAAGCAAGGTCTAGAATTGAAGGGCCTTAGAGTCAACCTAGCTAAAACCAAAATCCTAATAAGTAGGAAGGTAGATAAAACACAAACCCCTTCAGGTAGATGGCCCTGCTCAGTATGTAGAAAAGGAGTAGGTAGTAACTCTATAAGATGTACCCGGTGCAAGCTATGGACACATAAGAGGTGCAGCAACATCAAAGGCAGGTTAACTAGCAAGTTAGTTTTTGTTTGTGGCAGATGTTCAGGTGCAATAAAGACTGCAAACAAACAGGAAACAACTTCTATCTCATTCCAGGGTGAAAAACTAGAGGTAGTCGATAGCTTCCGCTATCTGGGTGACCAAGTTAGTAGTGGGGGTGGGTGCGCTGAAAGTGTAGCTGCTAGAATAAGAATAGCCTGGGCAAAGTTTAGAGAGCTCTTACCCCTGCTGGCGACAAAGGGACTCTCACTCAGAGTAAAAGGCAGACTGTATGACGCATGCGTACGAACAACCATGCTACATGGCAGTGAAACATGGGCTGTAACTGCTGAGGACATACGTAAGCTCGCAAGGAATGAAGCCAGTATGCTCCGTTGGATGTGTAATGTCAATGTGAATACCCGTCAGAGTGTAAGTATCTTGAGAGAAAAGCTGAACATTAGAAGCATCAGTTGTGGCGTGCAAGAGAGACGATTGCGCTGGTATGGACATGTGGTGAGAATGGAGGAGGATAGCTGCGTGAAAAAGTGCCACACCCTAACAGTTGAGGGAACCCGTGGAAGAGGTAGGCCCAGGAAGACCTGGGCTGAGGTGGTGAGGCAAGACCTTCGTACATTGGGCCTCACCGAGGCGATGACTACGGACCGAGACCTTTGGAAATGGGCTGTGCGTGAGAAGACCCGGCAAGCCAAGTAAGATCGTTGCCAGTGCCCCTGGACTGGTTCTTGTGCGGGTGGCACATGAGATGCACCATTTTGAGCGTGGCCGTTGCCAGTACCGCCTGACTGGCTCCTGTAGGATTTTCGAGCGAGATCGTTGCCAGTGCCCCTGGACTGGCTTGTGCGGGTGGCACATAAAAGACACCATTTCGAGCGTGGCCGTTTTCGTGCGGGTGACACGTAAAAGCACCCACTACACTCTCTGAGTGGTTGGCGTTAGGAAGGGCATCCAGCTGTAGAAACTCTGCCAAATCAGACTGGAGCCTGGTGTTGCCATCCGGTTTCACCAGTCCTCAGTCAAATCGTCCAACCCATGCTAGCATGGAAAGCGGACGTTAAACGATGATGATGATGATGATGATGTATGTATATATATATATATATATCTGTAAAAATATGTGACGCTTATTCAGTAGCTATGATAAAACTCCGAGTTTTGGATGCCAGGGTGGGAGCCCACGCCAACATCTCTTCAGTTATCTGGCCAATTTATATATATATATATATATATATATATATATATATATATATATATATACACATACATAAATATATATTTTAACATTCATGCTAGTTTGATATTTCTTTACTGCCCACAAGGGGCTCACAGAGGGGACAAACAAATGGCTTAAGTCGCTTATATCGACTCCAGTGCGTAACTGGTAATTATTTAATCAACCCCGAATTTGAACTCAGAACGTAGCAGCAGACGAAATACCGCTAAGCATTTCGCCTGGCGTGGTAACGTTTCTGCCAGCTCACCACCTTAATGCCAGTTCATGCCAGTTTGAGTTGGATGGAATTAACTGAGGCAGATTTGTTATTTGCAGAATGTCCTTGCTGCTTGCATGACGTCAGGAGAATATCTGGGAAGCCACTGAGTCAAGTTGCTGAACTGAAGCTAATTTCATCTATGGTTGTTGTTACATCTGCCTCCTCAATATCGACATAATCAATGGTTGCCACCTTCATCAGCAGAACTGTAATGTTAAAGAATTCTGTTGGATTTTTTTATCCATGTGTCCCAGCGGGGAAGTGAAGACACTTTTAAATTGTTCACAGAGCACTTCACTTATCCTTTCTGGCTCTGTGGTAAGTGAACCATTCCCTTGAGACATCAGTCCTATTTTATACTGTACTGTTACCTTTGCAAATTTATTTAAAGCTTTAGGGTTTGTTTTTATGCTTTCCACAGTTCTTCTCTCTCTGTCTCTGTCTCTCTCTGTCTGTCTGTCTGTCTCTCTCTCTCTCTCTCTCTGTCTCTGTCTGTCTGTCTCTCTCTCTTTCTCTCTCATTTCCATGGAAACATTTGATTTTGTTTTTGATTTCCATTAGTGTCCATCTTAAATTAGACTTTTCTCTATTCTTCTGTTGCCTGTTCAACTGGTTTCGGAGCTTTGATCAGCATCTCATAAAGATTTTCCTGTCTTTGAGAATTTTGTTTGTTGGTATTCTGGTCTTTCTGGGGTATTCTTATTACACATAGCTTGTACTCTCAACATAAACTGACTGAGTTTTAAGTCAATGTCTTGCAAAGACAGAATCTCAGACCAGTTTCATTTGTGGATCTCTTTACACATTGATTTCCTTTCTGTTTTATTGAAATTCAAGTTGATATATCTTGAGGTATCCTGATAGGATCGATCATTGTAATTTGCCTAGGATCGTACATTATTAGTTCTACAATGTTGTGATCTGAAAGTGCTGTCGGTGTCGCCTAAACAGTGTGGATAAGGTTTACCTTATTAGTGAAGCAGAGATCCAAGATGTTGTTACCCCTGTCAGGCTATAGTATTCTTTGTTCCATGAATAGCATATTAGAAAGTTCAAGTAATGATTCTACATATCTCTGTTCAAGCAGTGACATGCCAGGGAAGATGTAGCCTTCAGGTCATTTAACATTTGGGAGACAGAAGTCACCCAGGAGGAGTATATTGATATGTTGGTTCAGGCTTATCAATATCTCTTCTATAAATCTGAAGGTATACAGAAATTTACTATCATATTTCGAGGCATTTGGTGGACAATATGTTGTGCTCATAACTAGATCAATTTGCTTTATATGTATGATTAAGATGTCATAAATTGAGTTTCAGAGTGACAACATTAGAAGAGGTATAACATTTTCATGGATGTACACAACACTTCATCCATCGAATATTACTCTCTTCATATTTGGAACGGAGCTGTTTCTGCGCACAGAGTCATACTAGATTGTGCCTAGTAAAGAAGCTACACGCCTGATTGTCTTTCACCATAAGCGAGCCAAGTTTTCTCTGCATCCTGAAACTGACTGGGTTCATGCCATCTTCGTTCAACCATTATTCCCAGTCGTCTCTCTTTTCTCATGATGCTTGATGTACCCAATCTCTTAAGCTCCATACAATTCACTACACTCAGCATTCTATATTCAGAATCTCGTGTGGATTCCTCTTGATTATACAATTTGTCCAACAGGAGGTTCATAAGGTGGCTGCTAGGTCCGTTAGAAATAGCAACCAAATCATACTCACCACATAAATAAATTAACACAAAATACATTTGAATATAATAGCGAAGAAAATTTTGAAAATCATCCACCTCAGAAAGTGCATCAAAGAAAAAAAGTCTGGTTGAACTTTCTATCAAAGAGGTGGGTTTCTATCTTACTGAGACACACAGGAGTTCCATGTTTCTCATTTTGAGGAAAGTTTCCGAGCTACCTACCTCAGTGTATAATGGTTGATACAAGTGGAAGTAAAGAAGAAACATAAACTTTAAATTCACTAAAGTTTATGGACAAAAGTAACTTCTATGTCTATAATGATTATATGCCCCACTTGTGTTTGATAGGAAGGATCAGAATTAATTCTCTAATGCAAACATTCTCTTATTCCAGTCCCAAGTTCAGTTCCACCTGTCGATCAATTTATCCCCTCTATGTTTAGCCCCTTGTGAGCAATAAAGAAATAAATTTGTCCCAAAGTTCTTATCTGGATGTAAATTTAACGAAGCAAATGTCATTTATCTCCCCTTTCATCTCAAACGTCATCTGACAAAACACCAGGCAAGATAGTATCAATTAGTCACGCTTTATCTGCTAGAAATAGCAACCAAAATACCTTTAAAACATATGCCAATACTGGATGTTCAAGAATCAACTTAAGGGCAGATTTTCAATTCCGGGATCATTCTCATTCCAAAATGGAATATAATATGACTATGTAGAGGAAAGGTACATTCAGATAGACGGGACGCAGACAGGGGAATTTAGCTTTTATTATTGTCCAAATATCAAGAAAATATTATCAAACAGTTTAATATCAGCAAACTTGTGTTTTGTTTAAACGCTTATCGACCTTATAACCCTGCACTCTACATCTACCTGTAGACTAAATATTAAGTAACTATTATTTGTGTTTATAGGAAAGTGGGTTATACATCATTAGATGTACACCTGACTTTCCTATATTAAATTAAGAATTGAACGGAATGCTGAACTCCAGACTATCAACACAAACAATATTTATTCATTGGTGGAAAATATACATCTTTAATCTTGTTTGTTGAGACGTCTTCGGTGTGTGAGAACATGGTTGTTGGGACGTTGGTATATTGATGTGAGCTGTCTAGCGTGAGTTCGAAAGATGGAGAGACAGCTAGACACGTCCTTGCTCAATCGCTGGCCAGCAAGAAAGATAGAATGAAGCGGGAAAGCTTGGATGTTGAATTCCACGCATGCGTGAGACTACGCATGCGCACGGCGTTACTACATGTTCATAATGCGGTGTGTGGCTGATTGGTTAGACAGCCAACGGCATTTCATCCACGTTTGCATGTGTTCAAATTTCAACGAAGTAGAGTGTTCCCTTGACATTTTCGTTGTTGATAATATCAGTACCAGTCAGTCTTTGGGTCAATATGATCGACTACATACTCGACCAAATTTGAAGCCCTGTTCCTATAGTAGAAAGGAATATTTCATGTACGATTTTTATTTACCGATCCTTACTATCATATCTCCTAACAGTTATACGACTGTTTACAATGAAATATTCTGTGTGAATATATCTTGAGTGAAGTACCGTTTCTGGTTGGAACCTCCAGGTTTCCTGTCCTGAAATTGCCTGGCTAAGAGTTCATACGGTTGGAGGAACAATACCGGACACCTTGTAACTATGTTATGGGACCAACCAGCATGTTACAGAGGGTGTTTAAGAACTCAAAGGTGCATAAAACGGCAGACCCACACAATTGTGTCCCCTGTTTTGTTTCCTGTTAACTTCCAGAAAAATGGTTCTCTTTCTAAGGAAATTTTCTAGAAATACGTCTCAGATAGTGTACATTACGATTATATCGGAATTTAATGTGAAAAAAATAAATAAAAAATTCGTGAAATTACCCACATATATACTGACACACATAACATATCCACAAAATGGAACTTTGAAAAGAAATTGGGATGTGTCTCAGTATATATGTGAGCGCTACCTCTATTTTTTTTCCACATAAAATTCCGATATAGTCGTAATGTATGCTATCTGAAGTATTTGTGGAATATTTCATTAAGAGATATCTATTTTTTCTGAGAGTTATGAAGAAACAATTGTGTGGAGGACACACTTGTGAGGGTCCGCTCTAAATATCCCCACAAACACCAAAAACAAGGTGAAGATGACGCTGACTTCACTCTAGTCTTCAGGTGTCCGGGTGCGTCCCCCGGCGCACACATTCCCTAGCCTCTAATCACCGCGAAAGGTTGAAAGAGACTGAATATTATTAGAAACGAAGGTCTTGGAGAAAACGTTTCCGATATTGTGACGTCATAATGACAATATGGAAAAATAGAGAAATCTCTGGAATGGACGAGAAATTCTTGAATGAATTTCACACATAGACGTTACACGCGCACGCACACAATAGCATCCACACACAGATGTACACCATCAAATATTTACATATACAATCTATGCATTCGCATTAACGTGTGTCTGTATATTTGTGTGTATTGATATTTGCGTGTGTGTGTGCATACTTATCTGTCTATCAATATATACGGGTATAAAGATAGCGGACTGACGGAACCGTTAGGGGCATTTCTTCCGTCTGCATGTTCTGAGTTCAAATTCAGCCAATGTAGTCTTTTATTCATCCTTTCGGGATTGATAAAATGAAGGGAAAGACTTCCTTCACCCCACAACCCTCTTTATTTATTTATTATTTTTTTGGTTATAAACTCCCGTTTTCGGGTCCGGAGATTACAAGTCTGAAAAAAATTGGCAAAAATTGGCATTTCAAAATTTCAACCCCTCCCTCCCCAATTTCTTCACTTTTGACTTTTTCCAGAAATTTTGTTTTGCAAAATATGTGGTAAAATACGGAGATTATGATTCTGAAAAACTTTTCCAAAAATTTGTGTAAGATTTCAAGTTAAAAAAAAAAAAAAATTGCCCCTCCCCTCACAGTCTATGGCAAAAAAAAAACAGTTATGAAACCCTTTTCGCCATTGCACATGCGTTGACTGCTACGCTAAAAATGAAACTTTGGAAATGGTGTGATGATGGGTGGGCGACATAGGAGAAAGGTTTTGGGAAATTTTCGTTTTTCATTTTCGGTTTTAAAATTGTGGACGGTTCGATTCTATCCTTCATTTCTCTTAATGATTTCCAAATAACTTTTTAAATACTTCGAAATCAAATTTGGGCGCCCATGGTGGAGACGTAACCTTCCCGCTTACGCTTTTTTTAACCCTTCGTCGTTATTCTCATTCACTCATTATTACTTTCTCTCTCGCTCTCTCTCTGTCTCTGTCTCTCCCTCTTTCTCTCTCTCTCTCTCTCTCTCTCTCTATATATATATATATATATATATATATATATATATATATATATATATATATAGAGAGAGAGAGAGAGAGAGAGAGAGAGAGAGAGAGAGAGAGAGAGATATTATATATATACATACATAGATATATATATATATTATACATATACATATATAAAGGAGCACTCCGTTGGTTACGACGACGAGAATCCCAGCTGATACGATCAACGGAACAGCCTGCTCGTGAAATTAACGTGCAAGTGGCTGAGCACTCCACAGACACGTGTACCCTTCTCGTAGCTCTCAGGGAGATTCAGCGTGACAGAGTGTGACAAGGCTGGCCCTTTGAAATACAAGTACCACTCGTTTTTCCCAGCTGAGTGGACTGCAGCAACGTGAAATAAGCTGTCTTGCTCAAGAGCACAACGCGTCGCTGGGAATTGAACTCACGACTTTACGATCGGGAGCCGAATGCCCTAAACACTAAGCCACGCGTATATACACACATATACACACACACACACACATATACACATATATATACACACATATATATACACACATATATATACACATACATATATACACGCAGACACACACACACACACACACACATATATATATAAACTTGGATTTTGTGAATTTTCCGAAGTCCTTTCCCCACCCGTTGGAAAAGATTTTTGCCCACAAATTTCTTTATAATCGTAATGCATGCCGTTTGAAAGGTATTTCTATAAATTTCATTGAAAAAAAGCCCATTTTCCTAAAAGTTATGAGGGAAAAACTAAGATTTTGTGAATTTTCCGAAGTCCTCTCCCCACCCTCCCGTTGCTTTGCACGCATTTTTTTTGTCATATTCGTTTCCTACACATTATTTTACACCCATTCAGTATTTTTTCCAGGTCACTCGACCAAATTTCAAGCCCTGTTCCTATAGTAGAAAGGAATATTTCATGTACGATTTTTATTTACCCATTCTTACTATCATATCCCCTTACAGTTACACGACTGTTTACAATGAAATATTCTGTGTGAATATATCTTGAGTGAAGTATCGTTTCTGGTTGGAACCTCCAGGTTTCCTGTCCTGAAATTGCCTGGCTAAGAGTTCATACGGTTGAAGGAACAATACCGGACACCTTGTAACTATGTTATGGTACCAACCAGCATGTTACAGAGGGTGTTTAAGAACTCAAAGGTGCATAAAACGGCAGACCCACACAATTGTGCCCCCTGCTTTGTTCCCTGATAACTTCCAGAAAAATGACTCTCTTTCCAAAGAAATTTTCTACAAATACCTCTCAGGTGGTGTACAATACGATTATATCGGAATTTAATGTGAAAAAAAAAATAAAGAATTCGCGAAATTACCCACATATATACTGACACACAGAACATATCCACAAAATGGAACTTGAAACTTTGAAAAGAAATTGGGATGTGTGTCAGTATATATGTGAGCGCTACCTCTATTTTTTTTTCACATTAAATTCCGATATAGTCGTAATGTACGCTATCTGAGAGGTATTTATGGAATATTTCCTTAAGAGATATCTATTTTCTGAGAGTTATGAAGAAATAAATGTGTGGAGAGCACACGTGTGAGGGTCCGCTCTAAATATCCCCACAGACACCAAAAACAAGGTGAAGATGACGCTGACTTCACTCTAGTCTTCAGGTGTCCGGGTGCGTCCCCCGGCGCACACATTCCCTAGCCTCTAATCACCGCGAAAGGTTGAAAGAGACTGAATATTATTAGAAACGAAGGTCTTGGAGAAAACGTTTCCGATATTGTGACGTCATAATGACAATATGGAGAAATAGAGAAATCTCTGGAATAGACGAGAAATACTTGAATGAATTCCATACATAGACGCTACGGAAGCACGCACACTATGTCACACACGCAGATGTACACAACCAAATATTCACATATATAATGTATGCATTTACATTAATGTGTGTCTGTATATTTGTGTGTGTGCGTGCATATCTGTCTATCAATATATATAGATATAAAGGTTGCGACGATATAGTACAATATTCGTTGTAATTTTGTGTTAAAAGAACAAAGAAGAAAAAGATACATGACTGTAAAGTCAACTGTAATTTAAAAGAAGAGTAAAATGGAACTGCTTGCTTGGGGGTGGGAAGTAAGCCATTTCATCCTCATTTTTTATCTTAGTCATAGTCCATTCGATATGTGTTTTATATGTACCCCAATGTCTTGTTTAGTCTGTCCTTGTGGTGTCCCCTCTTTATAAGGGCCATGTGCCTAAATAAAAG
This sequence comes from Octopus bimaculoides, assembly GCF_046866305.1. NCBI lineage: Eukaryota > Metazoa > Mollusca > Cephalopoda > Octopoda > Octopodidae > Octopus > Octopus bimaculoides. The sequence continues at coordinate 16,100,972 of NC_142948.1, read as the reverse complement.
AATTCGAGCTTGCAGAACCGTTAGCACAAACGCCAAAATTCTTAGGAGCATGCCGTGCGTCTGCATATTCTGAATTCAAATTCCGCCGAGGTCGTCTTCTTTTTTCATCCTTTCGGGATTGATGAAATAAAGTACCAATTGAACACTGGGATTTACTCACACCCTACAAACCGCTGACCTTGTGCCAAAATCTGAAATCAATATATACAAGCATAAGGGTGGCAAGCCGGCTGAATGGCGGGCACACACATAAACTCGCTGGCGCACATACCTACAAACGCATACGAACTACAAACACACAATAAAACGTATACAGTTTTGTACCCCGCGTAACACCCCTTTATTTATTTATGTATGTATTTATTTATTTATTTCTGTTACATAAACACCTCGTTTTCTGGTACGGAGATTCCGAATCTGAAAACAATTTAGCAAAAATCGGCATTTCAAAATTTCGATTTTTACACCCCCATCCAATTTCTTCATTTTTGACTTTTTCAGAAATTTTTTGTTTGCAAAATATATGGAAAAATACGGAGATTATAAGACTGGAAAATTTTTTTTTTAATTTTTGTAAAATCTTAATTTCAAAAAAGAATAATAATTACCCTCCCCCCTCCCCTCGCAATCTACGGCGCAAGCAAACTTTTGAAACCCTTTACGCCATTGCACATGCGTTGACTGCTACGCTAAAAGTGAAATTTTGGAAATGGTGTGATGATGGGTGGGCGACATGGGGGAAAGGTTTTTGGAATTTTTTTTTGTTTTTAATTTTCTGTTTTAAAATGCGGACGGTTTGATTCTGTCGTTCGTTTCCCTTATGATTTCCAAATAACTTTTTAAATACTTCGAAATCAAATTTGGGCACACATGCGGGAGACATAACCCACCCGCTCTAGGACATTAAATAAGCCTTCAAGCACAACAGCCAATTCTCACACAAACACCTTTTCGCGCATATTTTTTAATAAAAGATTTTAGCTTGCTTACCAACCACATGGTTCCGGGTTCAGTCCCACAGCGTGGCGCCTTGGGCAAGTGTCTTCTACTATAGCCTCGGGCCGACCAAAGCCTTGTGAGTGAATTTGGTAGACGGAAACTGAAAGAAGCCTGTCGTATATATATAGATATACATGTATGTGTGTGTGTGTCTATGTTTGTGTTTGTCCCCCAACATCGCTTGACAACCGATGCTGGTGTGTTTACGTTCCCGTAACTTAGCGGTTCGGCAAAACAGACCGATAGAATAAGTCCTGGGGTCGATTTGCTCGACTAAAGGTGGTGCTCCAGCATGGCCGCAGTCAAATGACTGAAACAATTAGAAGAGTATACGCTTCATATGGCCTAGAAGTCAATTGAAGATGAGTTCCGACAAAAGTCCCGTAGTGGCCGGCGATAAAAATTTCAGAGAACATTCCCGAGGTAAAAAGAGTTGAAATAAAAAGCTATTGCCAGGAACTCGGGCTCCTAGCCAAACAAATGCGTTGCCTATCTTGTAAAACTATACTGAGCAAAATTTACGAAGTGAAGCTGGCAGGAAGATCTCAGTCAGAGCACAGGTTTCAGTGAAACAAGAAAAGTTGTAAGAAGTCAGCGAAAAACCAAATAGCACTTCGGAATGTAACTTGGTTTGGTCATAGCAATTTGTCTGGCAAAAATTAAAATAAGGTGTTCATTTTTTTGTTTTTGTTTCTGTTACAACTGAATGTGTTGGAAATTTCTAAAATGTTTGACCCGAGCAAAAGAAAAAAAAATCTAAAAAGAGTGGAATAGGTGTATAACAACATATAGTAAACGAGTAAATATGAAAAAAAATGTACGCTGGCGAACGGGGGCGGGGAAAGGACTCGGAAAATTCACATCGGGAATGTTCCAAGTCCTCTCACCACTTCCCCGTCCGTCGGCGAAATTGTTTTTCTTCATATTCGTTTGCTACACTTTATTTTACACCTTTTCTCCAACTTTTGTGATGAAGTGGGTGGGGTGAGGAATCGGGTAATTCACACGATTTAGTAACCCCACTTCGACACCCGGTCACAAAAGTGCAAGACTTCCGCCCGACCTACCCACAAAAACTACCCTTTTCAAAAAAACTCTTTTTTTTTTTTCGATACAAACCCCAATTTTCGGCTACGGGGAATACGAATCTGCAAAAATCGGTCTTCTTAAATCCCTCCTCGCCATTTCCTTCATTTTCAACTTTTTTAACAATTTTCTTTTCAAAATTTGCGGAAAAATACGGAGATTATGATTCTGAAAAATTTTTCCAAAAATTTTCGTAAAATTCTTTTTTAAGAATTTTTTTCTAAATATGCGGAAAAATACGGACAAAAATTTCAAAACATTTCTGTAGTTACGGTTAGGGTTAGGGTTAGGGTTTAAGAGTTAGGGTTGGTGTTTTAGGGTTAGCGTTACCGTTTTAGGGTTAGGGTTAGCGTTTTAGAGTTAGGGTTAGTGTTTGGGAAAAAGTCAAAATTGAAGAATTCGTGGGAAGGTGGAAATTTTAACAATGCCGGGATCTTTATGGTTTGACAGCCAACACTTGTTTTCTTAAAGAAGCACTTTCAAACTTGGGATACTGGTAGAATGTGGCATATAAAACATCTTTTTCTCTTAGCCTTCTTAACAAAAATTACCTCTTAATAAGTTATTTCATGTTAAAGTTGTCGTATTTCTGTAATTTCAACCAATCACTGACGTCTATTCAGCTGAATACAGTTAGTGCTGTTCGGTGTCTAGTGTGTTATTCCCTGTTTAATTATATCATTATTTCCTAGTAAGGGTTTTAGGGTTCGGGTTTTAGGGTTAGGGTTGGGGTTAGGGTTATGAGTTATAGGGTTAAGGTTATGGCAAAAATAATCATAATCCTAACCGTAATCTTAAAACTAACCCTAACTCTAAAACCCGAACCCTAACCCTAAAACCCTAAAGCTAAAACCAGTACAAACGCACGAACGATGTCATAAATAACAGTGACAAACGAAATATACACCGCTGATAGTTGTTATTGACAACAGATAGTTTTTGTTGACAAACAACGGCACTAATTTTATTCAAGGGAAAAGATACCCTGACACCGTTGTTTACATTCCACGGCGTAAATTTTTCACCTCAATAGATGTCAGTGATTGATTGAAATTACCGAAATACGACAATTTTTTACATGAAATAACTTCTAATACAAAATTTTTTATCTGTCCTATAACACAAAATATACAAGTATTCGAAGTTTGAAAGTGTTTCGGTACCAAAAACACTACATGAAAAAAATGTTGTCCGTCAAACCATAAGGTTCCCAATGCCGATTTTTTGGCAATTTTCCGGAACCTCCGTATCTGAAAACGGGAATTTAGGGCCCAAAAATTTTTTTAAATAAACAAATTTGGGAGAAAATGGGAGGAGGGGACAGGTGGAAGTCTTTCTAAAAAAAATAGTGTAATAAGTGTAAAACAACATGTAGTATAACAATATGAAATAGAAAATGCGAACGGGGCTAGGATCGATCACATTATTTTTCATTATTTTATCGTGAATACTGTGTAGCAAAAAGTTACAGGAAAGTGTTCATTGATTTATTTATTTATTTATTTATTTGTTTGGTCAGCTGATTTCCCTTTCATGTATTGTGCATGCTTACTCATATTGTTTCATTTTCTGTCACCGCCCATAATTTCGAAATGGAGTATAAGGATTCCGGAATGCAATGTTGACAACGTAATTCGAGGTTTATTCCCCGTAAATTCCAACGGTATGTAACATGAAATTTCTTTGATATTTTCAACGAATTTGTGTTGTATCTGCATCACATACGGATGTGTGTGGCTGTGTGTCAAGAGAACTTGTTGGAGGTGTGGCTGTTATTTCGGTACTCACATTTTTTGTAAATGCCATTTGAAGTTTCATGTTGTCAAGGGCCCGGGAACAGGGGGTGCAGCGGGTGCACCCGCACCCCCTAGAATTTTCAGGGGGTGCAAGATCAAAATTTGCACCCCCTACATAATCTTACCAGTTGCAGAAAAAAGTGTCTAAAATCTATCGGTATAAAATGCTGAAGTTCGATCTCGTTTCAAAACAAAGAAAAAAATAAATATATAAATAAATAAAAGTGATGAAGCTAGCATAAAATTCCCTAGGGAGTTCTGAAGGCAAGTAGCATCAAAATACAAAAAAGTAAGTAACAATAACAACAACAAAACCAGCATGTATGGTTAATTTTGAATATATAGCATTACTTGAATTATTGAAGACAGCTCCCACCCAGTTTCTGCCTGTCAATACCTCTCTCCATCTTTTAGTACCACTCCCAAGTTCTTTGTAATTGACGTTGCTAAAGACTTAAAACATGGTCGAATAGATTCGACCGTTTGACCCCAGTCTAAAAATAAAGCCCCTTCAGAATTCTTTCAATACAAAACGACCATTATTTGCTTGACCACTGCCTGGGTAAGTGCCTTTTTTTTCAACTCCAACCTTTAGTCTTGATTCACCTTTTCATTCAATCTTTACTTTCCTTTTTGTTTTTATTCCTCTCTATCTGCTCTTTTTATCCTTCTCTTGAGTTCCTTAGGAAATAGTTTCCTTTTAGCGTTACTACTAACAAATCATATCTTAAAGACGTAGTTTAGGCAGAATGCCTTATATATAGACGACTTTCATTTTTTTATCTTGCCTTAATTCTGTCATATTATTAATCAAAAGTCTTCTTGCCTTTCTATAAAATAGTATCTGCGTCATATCTGTTTCCGATAGTGTCCTGCTTTTTCGTTTTATATAGAAAACGTTGATTTAATTAGTTTGATAAGTGCCTCTGCACGAAACTCTCAAACCTTCAATCACTATGTGACTTTCTCTGATGAATAAATCTATACTTATTGAGACTGACTCAACATAAGTTCTATTTTTCTTGTTTGAACCACTAACCTCTGATGAGAACCCAATAATGTTCGGAAATCGATTAAAGTTGTTCATCTTTTTTTTTTCAATCTACGGAGAAATAGCTAAATTTGCCCTCTTTATAAATATACGATATATATATAAATATAAATAGACCTCGATAATCGGCTCAGGATTCTCCCCAATGACTTTACAAAGGTCACTTGGGGCCCCAATTCGCCGTGAAACCATTTGATAGCTGGTATCGTTACGAGGTCTATTTATATTTACCCACTTCTCTACTTGTAGAGTAAGCTCTTCTCCGGTTATATAGTTTTACCGTATATTATCACAATGTGTGTATATATATATATATATATATATATATATATATATATATATATATATGTACAGAGAGAGAGAGAGAGGTAGGTAGGTAGGTACATATGCAAGCACACATACACGCATGCATATACATACGAATGTATGTATTTGTGTGTCTGTATGTCACCCCCACCATCGCCTGATAACTAATGTTGATGCGATTATGCCCCTGTAACTTGGCGGTTCGAAAAAAGAGGCGATAGAATTAATACGAGGCTTCCAAAGAATAATTCCTGGCGTTGATTTCTTCAAATAAAAGACGGTGCTTTAGTATGGCCTATCGTCTTTTGAAGCATATTGGATGGGCGGTCATGTTGCTGGTTTTGCCAATAAAAACAAGCACTATTTATGTGATGTTCGCTATTTGTTTTTCAGGTTTTTGTTCGACTAAGACGGACTATAATGTAATCTGAACCTTTCCTCCCTTATTTATTTATTTTTTTACGGAATCCCACGTTTTAGGCTATGGAGATTCCGATTCTGACAAAAATTGTTTGAAAAATTTCACCCCCCCCCCCACCAAGCAGGTTATTTACATGCTAGAAATAACAGCCAAATCTCACAAAACTAGTGTTAGGGTTAGGGTCAGGGTTAGGGTTAGGGTTAGGCTTTGAGTTAGGGTTAGATTTACCCTGTGGATCTATATAAAAACCGGGGGGGGGGGATCGAAATTTTGAAATTGAGATTTTTGGAATTTTTTTTTCAGAATCGGAATCTCCATAGCCTAAAATGTGGGATTCCGTAAAAAAAAAAAGTGGGGAAAGGTTCAGATTACATATAGTCCATCTGGACCATTTTTTCTTTCTTGTGTCTGCCCTTTTTAATCATCTGCCATGTTGTATTCAACAAAAATTCAAAATCTTATGGGAAACTTCGTAAATCTTGTAAGGGAACTTGCTGAAGAATGCAGTGCAGAAGTAAGCCAGTGGTTTAAGCGTCGGAACAATTTCCTCTCTGATACAATTCAAAATGAAATTTTAGAGGCATATGCTCATAACATTTTACGAGATCAAAATAAAAGTAGAAAATTCCAGATTTATTGGCATTATATGTGATGGTACCACTAATTGCTCTGGCATGGAACAAGTATCAATCACTGTCCGGTACGTTTCTGAAGACCTGAATGTCAATGAGGATTTTCTAGGTTTTTATAATCCCCGTGACTGCTCTTCGAAGACACTGACTAAGATTATTCTAGATGTTTTTTGTCACCTAAACATTTCACTTGGCTCAAAGTTATGCTGTTTTTCATTTGATGGTGCAAGTACCATGAGTGGAAACATTTCAGGTGTACAAATGCGATTGAAAAATTTGTTCCCAGGTACATATTTTGTACACTGTGGAAACCACTCTCTAGACCTTGTCCTCCAAGAAGTTAGTTTTAAGGTTACCTTTGTAGCTGATGCACTGAACTTTGTTCATCAATGCGCCATTCTTGTAAAAGAGTCACCAAAAAGAAAAGCACAATGGACAAATCTTTGTGTTGCAAGCAGTGTGTCCAACTCGGTGGTGCATTAGAGCAACAGCACTGAAACAAGCAGAAAACAATTATAAGAATATTCAAAATTGTTTTGCTTGACTTTCTTAATGACTTCTCGTTAAGAGCAACAACAAAGGCTACTGTTAAAGGGCTGCTAAAGCAATCTGGCAAAGCTTCCATTTTGTTTGGCATTAAAATCGCTGGGGATATATTTGGGGTATGTGAGCCAGTGGCACGTAGCTTACAGCGTCCAGGCACGACAGCCGGTGATTGCTTGAAATTGATTGAAAAGTTGAAAAACTCTCTTTCAAAAATGAGAAGTGAGAAGGTTTTTGAAAAATATTTTGATGAAGTATCCTCTTCTGACTTGGTGAAAATACCCAACATTTCGCGATCTAAAAATATACCACTGCGCTTTAGGCACACAACAACTACTGAAGAAGTTGCTCTTTCTGTCACCGATGACTGGCGTCGGCAATTTTTCCCTATAGTGGCTGTCATCGAAAATGAATTGACTCACCGGTTTCAGCAACAGGGAATACGTGTATGCTCTGAGCAAGAAGAGTTGCTATTGTCAGCAGTCAAATGTGGAGTATTTAACTTTGAAAATGCATCTGCTTCTTTTGATTTACTCTTACTGTCATCCCAAATCAAACTTCTTGCTGGCCTATGGACGGAAAAGGAAAATTTGCCTAACTCATTTAATGACATAGTTGAAAAATAGAGAGCGTCTGATGCTATTTTTCGTTCTAGTATGGCTACAAGTGTTGGCGTTAATGCAGCTTGTCTTGTCTTCACCTCTTTCAGAATGGTTTACTTTTCAATGAAATGTCATTTTGTTATTTTTCATGTTTTTATTCAATTAATCTGCAATTTTCTTCTTGTATTAAATGGATAACCCACCCTCCATTTACAGCAAGTAGCGAGCATCTCGTTTTTTACCTGTGTGCTAAATTTGACTACTTACGACTAACACGGGCACATGCGCAAATTTGTGACATGCACACTCCCAGAACTCGGATCCACACTTTTCCAGTAGTGCCAAATTTTGAAACTGAGTTTGCACCCCCTAAGCAAATTTTGTTCCCGGGCCACTGCATGTTGTAAGAAGAAAGAAACACTTTGGAAATTTCCAACACATTCAAGTACTTGCTTCTGTGTGTAATGGTTGATACGAGTGGAAGTAAGGTAGAAAGATCAGACAATTTAGATTAACTAAAGTTTATGGACAAAAGTAACTTTAAGGAAGCTCACAAACAGGTTTGCATGCATGTGTGTACGTAAGTGTGTGAGAGAGATTGAGAGAGAGAGAGAGATGTTGCACATAAACAACATTCTTACACTTAGACACGTTGTACACATATAAACAAAGCCGCATTGTCAAATTGTGTTTGTGTCTATAGTGATGATATGAAAACTAACAAACAAATAATGAAGCAACTACTTTACTTTATTAGAGACTAGTTTAAAACCGCCACTCTGTCCGGATCTTTAAGATAGCTCCCGCGGGGGACTAGTAGGGCCTGCGGCACAAAATTGAAGAGAGCGAAATAGCATAACTATAATATGTCTGTGATGACTCTATGCCCCATGCGTGTTTCGTAAGACATTAACGAAGGATGAGAATTAATTCTCTAATGCAAACATTCCCTTGTTCCAGTCCCAAGTTCAATTCCACCTGTCGATTAATTTGTCGCAAAGTTCTTATCTGGATGTAAAATTAACGAAGCGAATGTCATTTATCTCCCCTAGCAACCGAAATACCTTTAAATCACATGCCAATACTGGATGTTCAAGAACCGACTTAAGGGCAAGTTTTAAAGTCTGGGATCGTTCTCATTCCAAAATGGAATAATAGAGGGGGCAGTGGACTGGGAGAATTTAGATTTTATTATTGTCGAAATATCAAGAAAATATCAAACAGTTTAATATCAGCAAACTTGTGTTTTGTTTAAATGCTTATCGACCTTATAACACTGCACAATACATCTACCCGTAGACTAAATGTTAAGTAACTATTATTTGTGTTCATAAGGCGGTGAGTGGTTCATTGGTTAGACGTTCAAATTCCACCGATATCGATGGTTCCCTTGATCCTTTCGTTGTTGATAATATCAGTGCCAGTCAATCTTTCGGGTCCATATGATTGACTACTCACTCGACCAAATTTCAAGTCCTGTTCCTATAGTAGAAAGGAATATTTCATGTACGATTTTTATTTACCGATCCTTACTATCATATCCCCTGACAGTTACACGACTGTTTACAATGAAATATTCTGTGTGAATATATCTTGAGTGAAGTTTCGTTTCTGGTTGGAACATCCAGGTTTCCTGTCCTGAAATTGCCTGGTTAAGAGTTCATACGGTTGGAGGAACAATACCGGACACCTTGTAACTATGTTATGGTACCAACCAGCATGTTACAGAGGGTGTTTAAGAACTCAAAGGTGCATAAAACGGCAGACCCACACACTTGTGCCCCCTGCTTTGTTCCCTGATAACTTCCAGAAAAATGACTCTCTTTCCAAAGAAATTTTCTACAAATACCTCTCAGGTGGTGTACAATACGATTATATCGTAATTTAATGTGAAAAAAATAAAGAATTCGCGAAATTACCCACATATATACTGACACACATAACATCCACAAAATGGAACTTGAAATTTTGAAAAGGAATTGGGATGTGTGTCAGTATATATGTGAGCGCTACCTCTATTTTTTCTGAGTTATGAAGAAACAATTGTGTGGAGGACACACTTGTGAGGGTCCGCTCTAAATATCCCCACAAACACCAAAAACAAGGTGAAGATGACTCTGACTTCACTCTAGTCTTCAGGTGTCCGGGTGCGTCCCCCGGCACACACATTCCCTAGCCTCTAACCACCGCGAAAGGTTGAAAGAGACTGAATATTATAAGAAACGAAGGTCTTGGAGAAAACATTTCCGATATTGTGACGTCATAATGACAATATGGAGAACTATAGAAATCTCTAAAATAGACGAGAAATTCTTGAATGAATTTCATACATAGACGCTACGCAAGCACGCACACTATAGCACACACACACACACACACATGTACTCAACCAAATATTTACATATATGATGTATGCAGTTACATTAATATGTGTCTGTATACTTGTGTGTATACACATATGTGTGTGTGTGTGTGTGTGCATACTTATCTGTCTATCAATATATACAGATATAAAGGTAGCGAACTGGCAGAACCGTTAGCTCAAACACCAAAATTCTTAGTAGCATTTCGTCCGTCTGCATATTCTGAGTTCAAATCCCGCTGTGGGCGTCATTTTTTACATTCTTTCGGGATTTACATCTTTTCAGGATAAGATAAAGTACCAGTTGAACACTGGGAATTACTGACACTTTAGAAATCGCTGGCCTTGTGCCAAAATCTGAAATCAATACATAGAGGCATAAGGGGGGCGGGCACAGACACATATAAGCTCACAGGTGCACATACATACATGCATACATACATACATACATACGCGTGCGAACAAAGACACACAATCAAACGTACACCAACTTGAAAATCATTTATTTACGTATGGTTCATGTATATATACCTACGGTCCAGATGGAGAATATGTAAACGGAGCCTTCCCCCCTTAATTTTTTTTCTTTTTTTTTTTTTGTTTCGGAATCCCACGTTTTAGGCTATGGAGATTCCGATTCTGAAAAAAATTTTCAAAGGTCTGAAATTCAAAATTTCGATTATGTGTGTGTGCCCCCCCCCCCCCCCCCCCCCCATTTCTTCATTTTTTCACACTTTCCGAAAATTTTTTTTTTACCGAAATGGGTATAAAAATACGGAGATTATGATTCTGAAAAAAAATTGTTTGAAAAATTTCAATCCGCCCCCCCCCCCCAAGCAGGCTATTTTCATGCTAGAAATAACAGCCAAATCTCACAAAACTGCGATAACATAAAGCAAGAAATGTGTAATCAATCTACTCACGTTTCTGCAGAGATTTCTTTCAGAGTATGACATCACTGTGAAAAAAGGGTTCTTTCAACGTGTACCTGATAGAAGCGCAGAAACACTTGAAGCCGTTATAATTGAAAATGTGTTACCGGTTACTATAGTACATACTGACAAATGGGCCAGCTATAGGAACTTACAGCAGCTGGGTTACATTCACAGAACGGTTAGCCAGTCAACGAATTTCGTCGACCCTGAAACTGGCGCTTGCACGAATCATATTGAGGCCTATTGGTCCCAAATTAAAAGACGGCTGAAGCATGTGACTGGATCATTGGGCGACATGAAATGGTCTTGCGTCGATGAGTCAATGTATTGAGAAATGTATGGATTTATTGCGAAGAAAAGCTTTGAGAATTTCTATACATTTCTCGAACACATTGCGGAAGTTTATCCCCGCTAAACTCCACCAGCACGACTTCCCCGAACACACTTCTCAACAAAACTCATATATTTCTGAAATTAAAAAAAAAAATAAAATAAAATAAAAACTCTCTAATTTCATATTACTGCAGGAAATTACTCTGAAAGAAATCTCTGCAGAAAGGTGATGAGATTTATTGCACATTTCTTGCTTTATGTTATTGCAGTTTTGTGAGATTTGGCTGTTATTTCTAGCATGTAAATAGCCTGCTTGGGGGCGGGGATTGAAATATTTTAAAAAATTGTTTTTCAGAATCATAATCTCCATATTTTTTATGCATTTCGCAAAAAAAAATTCCCAGAAAATGTGAAAAATAAAGAAATGGGGGGGGGGGGGGGTTTAGAAATTTTGAATTTGAGATTTTTGAAAACTTTTTTTCAGAATCGGAATCTCCATAACCTAAAACGTGGCATTCCGTTAAAAAGAAAAAAGGAATTAAGGGGGTAAAGGTTCCATTTACATATTCTCCATCTGGACCAAATTATTATTATAACTGCATCTGTTTTGATATTAGCGTAAAAAATTTGGAGCTGGGTTTGCACCATGTAAGCAAATTTTGTTACCGCGCCAATGGGCAAATCTGCAGTTTGTTCCTTTTATTGATATTTCGTCATGTACGAATCTGAGATATTCCTTAATAGCTGAAAGATTTAATAGGTGTAAAGTTTACAAAAATGTTGGGGAGGGGGGGTACTAAGAAAAGATGAGAAGAAACTATTTTTCAAGACTGTTTTTAAAGAGGCATAAGAGAGAAAGAGCAAGAATACAAATAGAATATTATGAAAGAGTGAGAGTGTTAACGAATATAGGAGACAGATAATTCAAAAGACTATAAAATATGTAGTGGAAAATAGAGTGTGTAACAAGCTTATAGAGCGTTATAGATAATAGAGGTAATAGTGAGAGAGATAATTCAAAAGATCGTAGAATATGCAGTGGAAAACAAAAGAAAGTTTGTAACAAAAAACAAGGTGAGAGAGGGAAAAGTGATGTTATTGTGCTAAATCGAATTGAAATATTAAAAATGTTCAATGAGAGAAGAAATAAAGGTAGAAGCTGTGACGTTTATGGAGACAGAGAGAAATGGTGTCTGTAGTTGTGAAACAGAAGTGAAATATTAAACTTATAAGAATTTTCAATGAGATACTTACTTGGAATGTATCAACATCAGAATAAATTCGTCATGCCTTATATTCTAGTAAGAGGAAGGAGAAAACAAACTTAAGGAGAGACAAAGAAAAAAACAACATTGCTCATACTATAGAAGCACTTGTTAGCAGAATAACAGTTTCATTTTTGTGATATTAATGTTTAAAGATACCTGACAGAACACATCCAAGTTAAAATATCTTTATGTAATAAACTCCTTGATATGTAAGTTACTGAGACGGATCAAATTTTTCTCAACACAGACTGCCTGCAATTTTGCAGGGGGGAATAAAACTAGAGGAAAAATATGTTGAACTACAATGCCACAATATTTATTCACACACACACGCACGCACGCACGCACGCACGCAGATAGAGAGAGGCGGGTGTGTGTTCATATATATATATTTTTATAAATATACAGGCGCAAGTGTGACAAGAAGTTTGCTTGCCAACCACATGGTTCCGGGTTCAGTCCCACTGCGTGGCATCTTGGGCAAGTGTCTTCTACTATAGCCATGGGATGGCCAAAGCTTTGTGGTTGGATTCGGTAAACAGAAACTCGTATTTATTCGTGTGTGTGTGTGTGTCCCACCACCATTTGACAACCGGTGTCAGTGTGTTTACATCCCTATGACTCAGCAGTTCAGCATAAGAAATCGATAGAATAAGTACCTGTACTACCAAATAAGTACTGGGGTCGATTCATTCATCTAAAAATTCTTAAAGGTGATGCCCCGACATGGCTGCCGTCTAATGACTGAATCAAGTGAAAGATAAAAGATATATATATATATATATATATATATATATATATATATATATATATATATATATATATGTATATATATATATATATGTATATCATCATCATCGTCATCATCATCACTGTCATTACCATCATCATCATCATTATCATTATCATCAAAATTAGAACAGCCATAATTGAAAGTAGACTACTCAGTTACATGTGGTAGAGTATAGATTTAGGACAAGCAAAGTAGCTCCTTCTAAAATCTCTAGAAGAGATGCAAAGAGTGATTTCTTGCATCTCCTGATAGAGATTTTAGAACTAGCTTCTTTGCTTGCTGCGAGATCAGCAACTGAATGTCCCTTATTTATTGATATATTGCAAACTGGGACAAACAACTGCCATGTCTAGCACACAGGTGTGTAGTGACCAGGGAAGCCATATTTGGTTGTCATGTATTAGCACAGTAGTGTTACGGTAACTTCAGCCAATTAAAGCTGGCTGTGGATTTATACAAACACCAGCTTCCACCCAGCAGTATTTCGTGCCTTTTTTCAATAGTTAGCTGGTAATTAGCAGAAGACTGTGGCAAGCAACAGCTGTTCTTGGTCCATCATTGGAAGGATGCTGACATCTAATAATATTTCTTCAATATGAACATCTTGTTTATTTCACCAACCTTGCACAGCAAACTACTGATTATTTTAAGCTATCCACATTAATCACTCCATGGATATCCCATTGCATCTATATTCAGTTCATTTTGCAAGTACAGTTACCATCAGTCCTTAACAACACATTACTACTTGTAACAATGAGAGATTTCTTCTTGTCCCAGCTAACACAATAGCTTCCAACTGCTAGATTATCATGGCTTACCACTAAAGCATTCTTTTCAAATGTAAGTTACCTGGCTTCCTTGACTCACATACATTTTCATACAACTGCATGGCTTACTTCTTGCTTGTACATTTTCGTTACCAAATAAATTATAATATTATTATCTAAATTGCCTTTTGATATTATTTCTTCTGCTTCACAAAAGAACATGCATTGGACATTTACATTGCAGCTTTATTGTCACATTGACTTTACCTACATTAATGATGCCACATGGGCCCACTCTGTTACAGGTGTACCAGTATTGAGGAAGGGTAAGACCCTGAAACCAGCTGGTCTACTGGTCCTGTCACTACTGGATGGGAGTTGTTCGCTTCCTTGTTTGCAATATAACGGACACAGATATTGTGTCATTAACCAGCTGGAGGAGGTGCCCTCCTGGGGTTAAAAATAGTAATAAAATTTACATTTCTTCCAATACTGGCACATACATGACTGATGATATTTCTTTAGATTTTCAGAATCATCAAAATATTAGATTTATAGGGTTTATATAATCTTATTATATTTTACTTGTTTCAGTCATTAGACTGCAGCCATGCTGGAGCACCACCTTGAAGAATTTTAGTTCAGTGAATCAGCCCAGGTATTTTCCCTAAGCCTGATAATGATGAGGATCATCATCATGTATGCTTATCTATTTATATGTATGTTATGTCTCAACGCTACTGCTATCTAGCACCTTCGGATGATCTCTACTCAACCGCTACACAACTGCTACTCAACACTCCTACCACAGCCAGACTACCTCTATTTATATGTCTTGGGAGACCCTACTTCTTCGCCTGGGGGTGTCGACACAACAATGTCTGTGTGTGTATTTGTGTATGTACATGAGTATTTGTTTCTATTTGTTTTTGTACTGACACCTTTTGAGTGATGGTGATGCTATGTGTTACATTCCCTACTAACAATATGTCCTAAATCTCAGCAATTTCAGTGGATTTCACCTGTGAAAACCATTAGGTGTTCCCAACCTCCCAATACTTCCTCAATAACACCCAGCAAGTAAAAGAAAATCTAAAAAAAAACAACATAATAATAAAAGTGAATGCATTTATATAAGAATGGTTTTTCTCTTGTATAAGAAGAGAATTCCTTTATAACTGAGACAACTGAATTATTTTGCATGCAAATGAAAAACTTGGAAAGGAATCCTCCACCCCTACAATATGATCTTGAAGCCCTCACTAAAAAATACAAAGTAGACATCAACAACAGGTTTCAAATGATACTGGAGATGCAATAAGGGAAGAACCCAGACAATGTGGCAATTGATGTAAAAGAAAATTCTTGCACCTACTGAATTACACTTAACAAAAGAGAATGAAAAAGCAACAATGGATATCTATAGCAACTATAGATCTTGTGGAAAAAAGGAGAGAAGCAAGAACCTCAGGTTCCAACTGAAAAGAATATAAAAAGATCAACAAAGATCTTTTACAAGAATGACAGAAATATAAAAACAGTTACATAACCAATTTTTGTGAAAATCTAGAAGAACAAGCAAAATGCAATAATTCAAAAGGTCTTTTCCAACAGGTAAAGGTACTCAAAGGAGAATATAGTGCAAAGGTGGGCAGATCACGAGAAGGAATAGTTCTAACAGCAGTGCAACAGGTAAAGCAAAGATGGTCAGAGTGTACCAATAAGTTGTATCAGAATGATCCAATGTTTGCTGTGGTTGACACAGATTTGGATTCTGAAAAAGAACCTGAACCAGTAGGAATTGAGGTAGAGAGAGAGCTCTGGAATAGATAAGAAAACATGGGGAAGCACCAGGTCTAAATGTAGTGCCAATTGCACTGATCAAAGGTGCAGGAGAGAGTGCTCCACAATCTCTGTTATAAGATCTGGGGAAATCTAAGTGGCCATCAGATTGGTGTGCAGTAGAATATGTGCCCATACGCAAAGGGGGAGACCTGCTTACATGTGAGAGTTATCAAACAACTGCTTTGATAGATATACAAGTAAAGAACTTTTGATCATCATCCCAGAGAGTTTAGAACCGTTCCTTGAGCAAGAAAAAGCCTTAGAAGTGGACGTGGCACAAGAGATCATCTGTACAACCTACACACAATTTTAGAAAAAAACAAAAGTACACAACCTGTCTTTGTGACATTGACTACAGATAGGCTTTTGACTGTGCAAACTATGACTACATGTGGTGCATTATGTTTAATGTTGGCATTCCAAAACACTTCATTGGGCTCATCAAACAGCTTTACATTCAGCAAGAGTCCTGCATTTGAGTAAATAATGAGAACACAGAAATGGGGGTTCGTCAGGGTTGTATTCTTTCTCTATACTTCTTTAGCATTGACACTGGGTGGATAATGCAAGAAGCAGTACAGGAAGAATACAGCATCAAAATACACAGCTTGTATATTCCTAATCTAAGATATGCAGACGATACTGTTCTACTTACCAAGACTACAAGAAATGATGAATAGAATTGAGAAGGCATCAAATACGCGTGATCTTCATCTAAACCCTAAGAAAACAAAAGTCTTGGAAGAAAGAAAAGAGAAAGCAAATGTCAACATCAAACTGAGAAGTGAAAGATTGAACAGGCTGAATTGTACAAGTATCTTGGAGCTCAATCTCTGATGAAGCTACATGTAAGACAGAAATTAGGACATGGGTAGCCATAGCAAGAACATCCATAGAAAAGCTTAAGAACACCTGGAGCAGTGAAAGTATCCCAACTAAGTTAAAAACAAGACTAATGTGAGCATTCATTTGGCCAAAAGGCATTTATGGTTGCAAAGCATGGACTTCGAACAAATTTGAAGACAATATAATCAATGTGTACAGGTGAATGGTATGAGTCTCTTACAAGTACTATCAGACAAATGAACAGGTATTACAACAAGTAGGTGAAAGAGGACAACTCCTTGAACATTGTAGGAAAACAAAAACACATCTATTATGGCCACATTTGAAGAGGCAGAGGTCCATAAAACATTATCATGGAAGGAAGGGCAGAGAGGACAGTAGATTAAAAGGCAAGCAAAGAACACAATGGATGGACAATATCACAAGCTGGTTGAATTAAAAATGGCAAGACAGCTGGAGAACTTTAGCTTGATCAGGAAGACTTCCATTATAATGTCATCAATGATAGATGACAATGAAGATTGAATGTGTGAATATATGTGTTTACATTTAACCCTCTTATGCAAAAGAACTGTATTTGAATGTTCACCAGTTCCAGCATAGCTAAGTCTAAGTCCATGCAATGTCCTCTTTAGATACACAAAATTGTTGTCATCAGAAAAATTAACAAAGCTAACTTACAAGAAGATAAAGAAAACATTTTATAAGATTTGAACTGTAGATTTAACTTGGGTTTACAATTCTAAATTCATTTACTCTTTGATTAAGTATACTTATATTAGTCCCTGCCAATTAGTCGCATATTTAAAAATTATTGAGTTAGGCTGATTCTAATTGGTTTCAGCTTTGGAACCAATTCATACTTTGGAGTCGTTAGGTTTAAGTTGTTAATCATTCTAAATTAAACCAGGTTCTAAAAATTTTAATTTCTCAGCAGTTAGCATTTAATACCACTGAATTTGTTAAATTCGTATTATATTAACAAAAGAAAAAAAAGGAAAACAAAATCTTTAGATTCTTATGTTGAAGAATAAAAAGATTTAGTTGAACTACAATTAACATTTAATTCAATTAATTTTAAAAAGGTAAAATAAAAAGTTATGTAGTGAGAGAAACAGTGTTAATAAATGACTAATATTATTTTAATTATTTCAACAACTTCAGACATATTCTGACCTACTCAACAAACATCAACAACTTCTGTGTGCATGCTCAACTAGTGACAACAACCACTAAGAAAATTTATGATGCTGGCATAGAAAAAAATGAGCTGTGTAAAAGGTAAATAGTTATTGTTTTTTTATATTCAGATTATGTTTATTCACCAATTATAAGTGAACACATATTTTGTTCCTCTATGGCTCAAAGATACAATCCCACCAGAACAATGACATTCTCAGAGAAGATTAACCACTGGCATGTCAGTTTTGGAGAAATTCTTGGCTCCTAAGGTTATCTCCTTTTCTCATTTGGAGTTGGGACTAATTGCCACTGTGTGATTGGTCTTCTCACTCAGAAAGTGGAAATGATTTCAATAAATCAAAATTTTATCCTGCAGGATATTAAAATGCATTTTTTGGTTTTTGATGTTCAAATAGATGTCACTAACCATTCTGAGTTATTTCCTTTAATTCATTTTCATTTCATTTTGCTTACTGACTGAGTCATGAATATGTTCTACTGTTCTTATGTAAATCTTTAAGGTGTCTCATCTGCTAAAGATTAGGTAAGTTAGTTGCTGTGCTGATGATGTCTGTTCAGGTAGAAACACCTCTTCACAGCTATCCTCTTATCTTCAAGCAATTAAACTATCTTTTTATAAATGGTACATCAATTTTAGAGTGTTTTTGACTTTTGAGATTAACTTCCCATTTCATTTGGGATTGGCACAGTTTCTAATAAGTTGTAAGTTTACATCTCTGGAAGCAAAGCTAATTTCAATAAAGCAAAAAAAGTTTTGGTAGCTGACAATCCAGATATGCCACCCTAAGCCAAGCTTCCCCCCCACACAAGGGTAGGGTATTTATCCCTGTCATCTGTATAGATTGCTGCCCCACCCATGCTGGTCATCCAGCCTCAGTTTTTAACCTAACAGTTTCTAATCTGTTTACTCCTGTATAAAGACTGCTACCCCTAATATGTTAACACTCAACTGAATGATGACTGAGTTATAAACCCAAGACATCATCTGAAACTACCATATCTGGTTCTAAATGCAATGAAATGATGTCTCTGAATACCTTTCCCTGCAGTTTGCTGCTTAATTGGTAACAGCACCCTGCCAATGTCCTGTCAGAGCACACAGGCCTAAGAAGTGGGGAAAGAACTAGTGTTGCTTCTACAGCAATAGCAAGTGCCCTGAGTTGACCAATACAGGCTAAACATCTACTTGTCAGGCAAGTAGTGCATGAAGACATTCAATATTCCTCATACAAGATGAGAAAGAGCCAGTTTTTATCCTAAACGATCAAAGATAAAGGGAAGCCTGCGCTATGAAGATTTTGAACAACCTCAAGCAGCCCTTCCAACCAAACATGCTTTGGTTTTTCTCAGACGAGACAAATTTCTGCCAGGATCAGGTGGTGAACACACAGAACAACTGTCCCCAAAGCATGTACTGAGAGTGATAAAAATCAAACATCCAGTCACCATCATGGTGTTTGGAGTGATCACGAGTGATGATGACGTTATGTCTCCATTCATCTTCCCAGACGGTCACAGACTCAACATGGAAGTCTATATCAAGTGCCTGGATGAGGTAGTGCTGCCCTTGGTCAAGAGGGTGGCTGCTGGAAGACCCTATCTCAGGCAACAGGACTCTGCACCATGCCACACAAGCAGGAGAGCCCAGTTATGGCTGTCAGACAATTTTTGCAACCACACCACCTCTAACATCTGGCCACCTCACACCCACACTACAACCCCTTTGATTAACACTAGATGTGAACTGAAGGCAAGGATTATGGTAGCATTCACCAACTTAATCAAGGAGACTATCCAGAAGAATTGCAGGAGATTTCAAAGTCATCTGGAGGCCGTGGTTGAAGCCAATGGCGATTTTATTAAATAGATTTACTCTTCAGTATTTCAAGATATTTTTATGTATTTTGGTAAATATACCTGTTAAAATGAGATGTCAGTGTTATTTCCATTTTTGATAATTTAGATGACAGTTTATTCCCTACACCCTGTGTATATATCATCATCATCGTTTAATGTCCGCTTTTCATGCTGGCATGGGTTGGACAGTTTGACTGAGGACTGGTGAGCCAGAGGCTGCACCAGGCTCGATCTGATCTGGCAAATTTTCTACAGCTGGATGCCCTTCCTAACACCAACCACTCCGAGAGTGTAGTGGGTGCTTTTACGTGCCTACCTGCTTCTTTGAATTCCCTTCTACTAAATCCACTCACAAGGCTGTATTCAGCCCGGGGCTGTAGTAGAAGACACTTGCCCAAGATGCCATGCAGTGGGACTGAACCCAGAGCCATGTGGTTGCAAAGCAAACTTCTTACCACAAAGCAATACATGCACACACACACACACACACACACACACACATGCATATACAGATTCACGCACATTTGCGTTAGGAAGGGCATCCAGCTGTAGAAACTCTGCCAAATCAGATTGGAGCCTGGTGTAGCCATCTGGTTCACCAGTCCTCAGTCAAATCGTCCAACCCATGCTTTCATGGAAAGCGGATGTTAAACGATGATGATGATGATGATGATACATTTATTATGTGTCTTATGCACATAGACATGGGCAGTGCAGTTTTAGTTCATCTAAGCAAGATATTTAATCATTGAAAATGCCTACAAAAATGCAACATACACTTAATTCAATAACTTTGTGGTTTAAACAAGTTAAACACATGTAACAGTTACACATAAACAAAATATGAAATGGTTATCAAAGGTTACCTCGGGAGACATTTAGATGCTTTAGTGACCATTCACTTTATCAGCCACTGTTGAACTAAAAACAGTTACTTGTACACTACCACAATATAAAGTTATTGCTGACATCAAGAATGGATGGAATATAAAGTGATCTGGAGAGGACAAAGTAACATTGCAGAAATTCTGTATATCACTCAGAAGTAATAGCAATGTCTTAGAAAGCTAGTGAAATAGAATTTTAAATTGCTCTGCTGGGAAATATAATTCGGGACGCTTAAATACATACGAGTAGCTATTGAGTTGATAGATGCACATGAATGTAGATAAATAAATACTATTAGTTATATAATTGGTAGAAGCATATGAATGTAGGTAGTACAATTTTCATCAATAAGAGTACACAATAAATCAACAGGTAGCCAGTGCTATGACTTTATGTCTGTGTGAATTGAACAGATGGGAAAATGGACCTTACGTATAGTATATAAAGAAAATAAAGAGTATTTTACCATAAGTTACTTTATGAGACATCTTGGTGTTTGGTTATTATTCACCTCATCATCCACTGTTTGTGCATATATATATAGATGTATGTGTGTGTGTGTATGTATATATATATGTGTGTGTAAGTATACATTCATATATATATATATATATTTATATATATGTATGTGTGTATGTAATTATACATATATATATATATGAATCTGTGTGTGTGTATATGCAAGTATATATACATACATATGTCTTTGTACCTATGCATATATCTGTGTATATATATATATTTATATATATATATATATTTATGTCTGTGTATCTGTACATATGTATATGTGTGTGTCTATATATCTATACAAATGTATGTGTGTGTATGTATATATATATATATATATATATATATATATACATACACACACACACACATATATATATATATGACTATCTCTACACATGTGTGTGTATGTGTGCAGTGTGTACACACATACAACTCACATTCATACACAAACACATGTACACAACAGGCTTCCACAGGGTTACAAGATTTGTTGCAATGTGAATTGTTCATTGATATTAACATAGTGTATAATTGTATAGAACGCAGAGCTAGCAAAGTCAAGTTGACAGGAGATCAAATGACCAGCCGAGAGGTTAGCAGCTCATATCCTGCAACGTACACTCAGTGGGGAACAAGTATAAATGATGCTGTATATTCTTTCTTATGCTTAGGGAATAAAAGAGTGAAAGAGAGAGCTAGGAGAGAGATAGACAGACAGAGACTGAGAGATAGATAGATGAAGAGAGAGGTGGGGAGATTTATAATTAGAAAAGAATGATTAATAATGAGAGAAAAAGTGTGACAGAGAATACTGAAATTGAGAAAAAATGAGTGAATAGTAGATAGCTAGATAGATAGATAGATAGATAGACAGAGAAAGAGAGAGAGATTTATAATGAGAAGAGAAAGGAATGATTAAATAATGAAAGTGAGAGAGAAAGAGAGAGGAACTGAAAGAGAAACATGATGAAAGGTGAAAGAGAGAGAAGCAGACAATGGAAAACAGAGGAAGGAACTAAGAGAGAAAAGGTAGAAGAGAAAGAATGAAAAGAGAGAGACTGATTAATATTGAAGGAGAAACAGAGAGATTATTAATACTGAGAAAAAGAGTGAGTGAGGGAGAGAGAGAGATTAATTATTCGTTGGAACAATCTTTTATAATTGTGAGTGCACCAATACATTGTAGGTTATGAATAAATAAATATATGGAGTCGTATCTCAATGTATTTAGTATTGTTACAAAATTAGGCCCCAGGAAGGGTTTATAACCAATGGTGGATAGTTAGTCATCACTGTATGATGCTGGACAAACAGCTGCGAATCTGGTTATTATTAATATCCTGTTATTAACCTTGTTAATGAAGGGGCGTGACTCAGTGGTTAGGGAATTTGGTTCATGATCGTAAAAGTCGCCAAATTTGCTGCATGATAGAGACCAGGGAAAGCTCCCTCACCAGGCTTTAAAAAAATTGAGTACTGGGGTCAATATATTCGACACTTGCCCAAGCTACCGTGCAGTGGAACGGACCCTGACCTGAGTGGTTCTTACCTCACAGCCACGCCTTGGCCTATTTTTATCATGCTATCACACCTGCAACTGTGTGTGTGTGTGTTTGTGTGGTGAAGGTGCATGGCTTTGTGGTTAGGGTATTCGGCTTACGATCGTAAGGTCGTGAGTTCAGTTCCCGGCGACGCATTGTGTCCTTGAGCAAGACACTTTATTTCTGTACAGTCCACTCTGCTGGCAAAAATGAGTGGTACCTGTATTTCAAAGAGCCAGCCTTGCCACATTCTGTGTAACACTGAATCTCCCTGAGAACTGTGTTAAGGGTACATGTGTCTGTGGAGTGCTCAGCCACATGCATGTTAATTTTCATGTGCAGGCCGTTCTGTTGATTGAATCAACTGAAACCCCCGTCGTCATAACTGATGAAGTGCCAGTTAGATTAACCCTTTTATCAACCGGTGTCCAGTGTCATGGTAACTAAGAAATGACCCTATCTAAAAACAACTGACTGAAATCATAGGCTAATGGTGGTGGTGGGGATGGAGTGGGGGGGGGCATCGACTTGAGAGAAATAGCAGCTAAATTTCTTTCTTGCTGTTGTTCATCACATCCTACTACCTTTGAAAAGAAGGACAAATTAGTATTCCTAGTTTTACTATTGGTTAAAATAAGATGTGATGATCATGGATGGAATGTCAGCAGCTGAACCTGGGCTGTGACTGAACAAGAATAACAAGCTTTGGAATGGTGGGTTCACATGCTATCAATTGTGTTTAAATCTCTCTGAAATCAAATAACTCTGTATATTCTTGTAAAAGGAAGGATAGACAGGAATAGGGATTCCTAGAAACACTCTCCCTGAAATGATGAGATGTTAACATCTGCAGTGTCTTTAATCATTGGCTCCTAATGGCTGGGATGTGTTTGAAAGTCAGCTAGTAACAGTTGCAGTATCTTTAATCATAGATCTGCTCATTTAGGACTGACTTGGAGCATGGTACAGCTAACTTAAGAACAATGAGTTGTCTTGTTCCAGAAGCCAAGATGATGTTTAGTCTTAACATGTCCTGAGTGATAATTAATAATAAGTAATTAGAATTACACTCAGAATAATAATCAGTTCTGGATAAGAAAGATTGGGGAGACAACCTTGAAATTTTAAATAGTTAAAAATAAAATCAGGATCATGTTGTAGGGAGTGAGTCTGATTTGGCAATATGATAGCAACTCTAGGTACTCATGCTGAGAAGAAATAATCATAAGATTAATGATCAGTTCTGGATAAGAAAGACAAGGGAGATGACTCTGGTTAAAAATAACAACAGGACAATACAGTAGGAAGTGAGTCTGATTTGGCAATACAATAACAATTCTGGATACATTTTGATTTTATTTACCCTTTTACTGCAGAAATCAGATTTATTCTCTCAAAATTTCATTATTTTTATCTGCAAAGTGCAGTGTTATATACCAATCTATCTTTTGTTGAGGAATGCCATGTTTAGTATTTTCTGCAAGACACATTACCTCAATGAATTTGACACATTCCAGCAAAAAATAGCTTCAATTTAATTTTTTTGGCAGATATTTAACACTATTACTGGAATAACCATAAAATGTAATTTCACATAAAAAGAGTTAAAACTTCTCAGAAAATATATTTCTTTACAAATATGACTTCAGTTAGATATCTTTTATATTTTACCTTTTACTTGTTTCAGTCATTAGACATCAACCCTAACATTTGAATGATGGTCATGCCTGTTGATTTCAATGTATGAGTGTTTGAAGGAGAGGATTTACAGAAAAAAAATTTTAATAAAAAATGCTGAATTTATTTGCAATGGATGAATGAATGTAATTTGAATCTAGGTATGGATTTTTCTAAGAAGCCACAATGGGGACAATGAAGATATTGATTTTGCATGGGTTTGGACAAATGCATCTGTTGGTAGCAGGATATTATTCTTTTATTGTTCTGCTTCTTCAACTCAAATTGTTTTGATGCATCTTGACACATTTTATCCCACTCAGAGAGATCCAGGCAATAACTTCACCAAAATGTCAAATTAATTGTTAAAGTTAAAATTAGGATTGTAGAAGCAGGTGTTTATATATACTGATCACTCTTAGTGTTGCAAAAATAAAAAATAAAAATATAAAGAATAAAAGATAAAATGATATGAAAAATAAAACAGGCTTTACTGAGGAGGCCTATCAAGACCAAAACATGTCAGTCGATTTTACTAAATGTCTTGAAATGAATTTAATGGTGTTATCTCTACTTGCTCATTGTTTTAATTTTTATACCATCAAGAGAAAGATTTTGCCAATTAATAGCATGGATAATTTTGGTTAATCAAGTTTTTCAATAAACTGTAAATATATATATATATATATGCATTATTTTGAAGGATATTTTGCATTTTGCATCAATGAAGACATGTAAGAAATTTATTTATTAATAAATATAATTAAGTAAATTAATTACATGTTTTAAAGTTATGAAACAATTTGTCATGATATTAGAATTTACTTATTGTTAGATAAAATTTCATTAAATTATCTGTCTGTCAACTTTATATATATATATATATGTATATATATATATATATATATATATATATATATATATATATATCACACATATTCAGAGAGAGAAAGAGAGAGAAATAACTGTCATAATCCATAAGTCAGATTATGTACTTGCATATTTATCAATAGAGTTGGTATATATTAATCAAAGTGTACAGTATTATATATACCCATTACAGCCACTCTTACTAATCAGTTTTGCTCTAGGTGTTCAACTGAGTGTTTGATATCAGCCTGATTATATAACCCTGTCTTGCTATCTTTGAAGATCAGCTGTAATGCATATACAATAGTGTACATTTCGATTAATATATATATGTATGTGTGTGTGTGTGTGTGTGTGTGTGTGTGTGTGTGTGTGTGTGTGTTTTTGTCACCCCACCATTGCTTGACACCAATGTTGGTATGTTTATATCTCTATAACTTGGTGGTTCGGCAAAGAGACTGATAAAATAAGTACTAGGCTTACAAAGCATAAGTCCTGAGGTTTATTTGTTTAATTAAATTTTATCAGTGGCCAGCATATAAAAGAGACCTATTAAGGTGAAATCATAAATACAATTATGAGCAAGAATACTCAGAGAATGCAAACCTCTGCCAAGGCAACGCCAACATCCTCTCGATGATTAGCCAGAGACTTATTTTTAAAATGAGAATATCTGAAATAAACTCGACTGCTCTCACAAACAAGAAAACTAAAAATGAATCAGACCACTCTCAAAAATTAAGTAAAAAAACAGGAAAAATAATCCAGAATCCTTGTCTGGTACCAGATTGTTCTCAAAATCTAATCAGTTTGTGCCTATCATGAGACCAAACATCCTTGAAAGTTTCATCCGAATCTATCCAACGATTCTTGAGATATCTTGTCTATGGACAAACAAACACAACTAAAAACAATACCTCCACCTTCGCTAAGGTGGAAGTAATAAGGGCATACAAAAGATTTTCTTTACCTTTATGCTGAAAATAGATGTTAAATCATCGAACATTGTTAAACATCTTTGCTATTATTGCGCACGTGTCGAAACAAGGAAGCAAGCTAACAGAAATTCATAAAATTGAGTTATCCCTGGATTGGACCAATTTGTGGATTAACCTAATAAGGGCTTTCCTTCATCAGCAGAGAACACAAGGAAATAAATGAAATACTTATACATACCCACAGAGAAGCAGACACAATGTCATGAATGCATATAAGTACCTCAGCTATATCCAAATAGAAATTCCATAGCAAGCCCCGACACATGTGTAGCTAGTCAGGAATAGTATGTCAGTAGCTAAACTGTTCCGAAGTGAATGAGAAGGAATAGAAAAGGATAAAATTGCTAAAAATTTCATCAGTGGCCAGCATATTTAGCATCTATTTTCAGCATATAGGCAAAGAAAATTTTTTCTCTGCCTATATTTATAATTATATATTTATATATATATATATATATATATATATATATGTATGTATGTACATATGAAAGAGGTCTTGTCATATTTGTATTTTGTCTCCTGAATACAACCTCTAGGTATTTCCCTTTGGTCTTCTTGTCTATTATATAATTATCTTGTGTTTTAAGAATCAATGTTCCAACATATTTGCCTGCGAGTGCTTCAATACTTATGGAGTGCAGAATTGGTATTGCATTGAAATGCTAGATGGGAAACATTTCTAGATAATGATATTTTGTTGAATGATGTTAACAATACTATAATGGCTAAAGTGGTATTAAAAGTGAAATGGTATTAGAGTGAAATAAACAACAATGAGAATGAATTAATACTATATAAGGATATATTTCTTGTGCAGAATTTAATCTATCTATCTATCTATCTATATATATATGTATGTATACTTATAAATATATTTATGAGTATATATATATATATATATATATATACACACACACACACACACACACACACACACACACACATACATTCGCACGTGTGTGTGTGTGTGTGTGTATATATATATATATATATATATACATACATATATACATTTATATACACAAATTTATATGCATAAATATGTTATATATATATATATATATATATATATATATATATATATATGCATATAGGTACATATATGTAGCTGTTCCTCTCTCTCTCTCAATATATATATAT
The DNA here is from genome assembly GCF_046866305.1 of Octopus bimaculoides. NCBI lineage: Eukaryota > Metazoa > Mollusca > Cephalopoda > Octopoda > Octopodidae > Octopus > Octopus bimaculoides. The sequence continues at coordinate 16,073,697 of NC_142948.1, read as the reverse complement.
ATGTGTGTGTGTGTGTGTGTATGTATGTATGTATGTATGTATGTATGTGTGTATGTATATATGTATGTATGTATGTATATCTTATGGCACAGAACTATATTGCGTGTGAGGTTTCTTTGGTGGTTAAACATGCATGTGTTGTTCTGTTGAATATTAACTCACGAAATTGTTATATAGCAAGACTAGAAATATTCTCTTATGTAGAACCAATTATTTCCTATGTTCTGCCATGTGTTATGTAATTAGGAATTACAATGACGATGACAACAGCAACAACAATAACAACAACAACAGTAACAGTAACAATAACAGCAAGCATTAAATGCCTGATTTGCTGACAGATCTTTCAACAGCTTTAACATTGAAATGAACACTACTACAGCTGCTGTTGCCACTGCTACTATTTCTACTACTACTATTACTACTACTACTACTACTACTACTACTACTGCTAAGAAGTAATTCACTATATATGTTATGTATATATATATATATATATATATATATATATATATATACATATGTATGTATCTGTAAATATTATATGTGACAATTATTCGGTAGCCATGATAAAACTCCGAGTTTCAGATGTCGGGGCGGAAACCCACTCTAGCATCTCTTCAGTTATCGGGCCATCGAAAAAATGCTATGAAAATGACTGTTAAACAAAGGGAAATGAAATAACTGTGTGATTGACCGTTATTAAGACAAATGAGTTATTAGAATGACCGCTAATTAGGGAAGGGAGTAAAGGTAAGAGAGTAAAAATGTTCATAGTAATTGCGTAAGCGAGCATGTCCATACATACAAATGCACGCCCGCACACCCACATACATGCACCTATATGTATATAATCATCCACCCTCACTTGAAACACACATGCTCACACACACATTCGCCAAAAAATATATACATACTTGCATACATGTTCGCACGCACACATGCACAAAAAAGGTTCGTACACACATCTTTTTTTAGTTTTATCATGGCTACTGAATAATTGTCACATATTATATTTACAGATAAATTCCTCTATTTACATAATATCGAGGTTTCTTTCATTCTTTTGTTGTCTTGCCATTTCTATCAATATATATATATATATATATATATATATATATATATATATGAAGGGCTCAGTGATGATAGTTCAGAGCAGCATGAGAGAATGCACAAGGCATAAGAGCAGTAAGGAAGGAGATGCAGAGGTGCACAAGGTGTGCATACATAAATACATCTATCTCTATACACACACTCACACACACGTAAGTGCAGGCATGGCTGTGTGGTAAGAAGTTTGCTTCCCAACCTTATGGTTCCGGGATCTGTCCCACAGTGTGACACCCTAGGCAAGTGTCTTCTACTATAGCCTTGGGCCAGCCAAAGTCTTGTGAGTGGATTTGGTAAACAGAAACTGAAAGAAGCTTGTCATATATATATATATATATATATATATATATATATATATATATTTTGGAAGATTTTTAATGTGAAATCGTGTGTTGAAACAGATGTTGTTGTACTTGGGGATGGTCATATTGCCAGTTTAGCCAATAAAAACGCACGCACTGTATATTTGGTGTTAATTTGCTTCAGCTTTATATTACATTAATCTTAATCTTATTTCGGCCAGAGTTCTTTCGTCACACTTCTGTGACCTCATCAGTGGTCCTTTGTTTCCTTCTTTCTTATGTGTGTCTCACCTTGCTAACTATCAGCCATTTTGTATTTTGTCAAAATACAAAATGGCTGATAGTTAGCAAGGTGAGACACACATAAGAAAGAATGAAACAAAGGACCACTGATGAGGTCACAGAAGTGTGACGAAAGAACTCTGGCCGAAATAAGATTAAGATTAATGTAATATAAAGCTGAAGCAAATTAACACCAAATATACAGTGCGTGCGTTTTTATTGGCTAAACTGGCAATATGACCATCCCCAAGTACAACAACATATATATATATATATATATATATATATATATATGTGTGTGTGTGTGTCTTTGTGCATGTGTTTGTCACCCCAACATTGCTGGGCAACCAATGCTGGTGTTTTGCATCCTCATAATATAGCAGTTCAGCAAAAGAGATTGATAGAATAAGTACTAGGCTTACAAAGAATAAGTCTAGGAGTCGATTTATTTGACTAAAAAAACTTTTTAAGGTGGTGCTCCAGCATGACGACAGTTAAATGACTGAAACGAGTAAAAGAAATATATATATATATATATATATATATACATATATATATGCACACATACGTGTGTGTGTGTGTGTGTGTGTGTGTGCGCGTGTGAATTTATAAAACAAGATGATGGAATTAACAGGTTTTAATCACTAGACCAATTGTTTCTGTGCGAATTGATTACTATTACATAAAATGTTATATTAATAACGACATAGATAAATATGATCCAATAGCAGTGGTCTATCAGAATGGCATCAGGTGAATGGTTTTGATAGCATTGTTAGATCACATTCTGTTTCCCATTGTTTTATACCCTGTTGTATATTCCGCATTCTCTCTATACTGAGTAACTTATAGATTCAAATAGCTGTATGTCATAAAAATACTCAATGACAAGTAAAGAGCAAAAAATATATATTACAAAACAAATAAACCAGAATTAGTCAAAGGAAATAAAAATCAGAAGTATAAATATAAATCAACTGAAGCTAAAATTCTGCCTTTTTTTCATATATTGTATCATAACCATTTTTAGTTTTGGTTAATTTTTATTTATATTTTTTATTTTTATTTCCATTGACTAATTTTCGACTATTTATTTTGAAATTTATATCTTTTAGTTTTTACTGCCATTACTTCATTTCGTATTTTTATGACTTATGTCTATTTGAATCTATAAGTTACTCAGTATAAAGAGAAGGCTGAATATACCATAGAGTATAAAACAATGGGGAACTGAACATGATCCAGCAATGTAAACCACTCACCTAATGAAGTGCTAGCATGCAGCTGCTGCTGGATCATATTTATCTAATTATGTATGAAATATTTTATGTAATAATATGGAAAACTCAGCAACAGCTGTTACCATTGTACAGAAACAATTGTTGTGATTTGTGATTAAAGCCTGTTCATTGCATCTTCTTGTTTTATAAATTTTTATATAAATTCTGCATACACCAGGGAAGTTCCACCTGTATAAAAGGAATAACCCTGCTGTATGATGGCATATGGTAGCCAATAACTGCACAGGAGCTTTGAAATGCATATTTTGAGGTTATTACCCAGATGATATTAAATAAATATATTGGAGAGTGACTGCTACTGCTAACATAATGCTGAGGAATTTGAATGGCTTAATGGAACCTGTATAACTAGACATTACCTAGATTGATTCTCTTGTGAGGATGGGCATTTGAACCTGAAATATAAAGTTTTTTGTGAAACTTTTCACATTGTCAGAAGTTTTCCTATTTTCCATTTTTCCCTTCTTCGGTATTACAATGCTTAAAATGAACTACAATGCTCTTTCATATATATATATATATATATATATATATATATATATATATATATATATATAAGCAATCTTTCGTAGTGGCGTCTCCAAACCTCTTTCTTTGCAGCCTCGTTTAGTGCAAGTGTACCATCATCGATGCGATCACATTTCTCACCCACGACTCCACGATTCTCTCTCACACACTGTCTTGCAACACGAAATACCTCAAGACCTTGGTTCTCATGGTGCAGAACATTGGCAAATTTTTTCTTATCTGCTTCCCCTCTGGCTAAATAAACCTGTCACCTAGCTTCCCTTCTGGCAGTCTGATACAATTCCCTGCTACCACCGTTCTTCCAGGCCTGTTTCTTTTGTCTAATAGCCCTGTCAACCACATTGTTCCACCACCACGTTATTTTGGGTCAAGAGGGGACTTTGCACTATCCACAGACCTGAAGAAATAAATCTGCTCAATCAAAGCTAACCCGGAGCCAAACAACAACAACAAAACCACTATATTACAATTACTGCTACCACTGCTGCCACCTAGGATAGTGGACTGATGGGACCATTAAAGCATTGGAATGGATAGTTTGCAGTATTTGCTTTGAAGCCTGAATTCAAATTTCATAGGGAACTCAATGGGTGGTTTAACATCATACAGCTTGGCCCTTGGGTGTGGGTTTAGTGAAACCTCTCCTAACTTTTTCAGGAATTCAGCCCATATTTCTGAAACAGGAAAGCTTTTTCTTACCCACACCCACCATTACTCAAAGCTCTGAAAAGTGTCATGAACATTGTCCTTCCCAGAATAAGCTATACAAAATGCAGGTTTAACATTTGCCATTTCATATTTATTTGTACACTGTCTATCTAGGACTACATTATGCAATATGTCCTTCCCTCTTTTTAACATACTAAGGTGTCTTTTAAAGGAAAATATGTTTGCTGTATTTAGCAGGGTAAAAAAAAAAAGGTAAAGACCCTATTTAGTCATGAATGACTATGGGTTTGCTCCTAGAAAGTTACCCTCTGAGGCACTAGTCTGGGCAAGATTGTTTATGGAAGACCATCAGTCGCCCATGCATACCAACCTCCTGTCTCCACAACTTCAATGTTATCCAAGAGGAAGGCAAAGGTTGATACAGTTTGGCACCAGTGACATCACAACTCATTTCTATAGCTGAGTGAACTGGAGCAACATGAAATAAAGTGCCTTGCTCAAGAACACAATACACAGCCCAGTCTGGGAATTGAATTCACTACCTCGTGACTGTGAGCTCGATGCACTAACCACTGAGCCATGCATGTTCATTTTGCAGGATAAGTACACATGTAATGGCTATCTTGCTGGCTTGGATTAATACAGTTTAAGGGACGGTTATACTGTATTGATTAAAGTCTCATAGAGCATTTGGACTTACTTCATTGACCCTAGATGGATTAAAACCAAACTGGCCTCACTAAAACATCAACTCAATGTGTAAATATGAATAGAATGATGTATGATTTTTAAGAGCAACTCACACTTGCTTGTCCCCTACCAACTCTCCCCTGTGATAAATTCCCCCAGCTTTTCTGTACCACTCTTGACCTGAGCAGCCAACTCAGGTACCATAGTGAAACTTCTAACTTTTTCAGGAATTCAGCCCATATTTCATCAGGATGAAGAGGCTCAATCACTTGCTACAAATTAACTACTCAGATACGAGTTAATGCCATTGGGTCCTGAACAAATTTACTGGTTAAACATTCCCTTATAGGCCTCGCCCTCCTCCACGCCCATCCACCCCCTGCCACACATACTTTTCTCACTTTTTATAGTGTACATCTTACAATTGTTTTCCTGTTACGTATAGAATTTTCTGTCCCACTTCTTATAGATTCTTAAAATGAATGAAACATACATGCACACATACACATACACACACACACATACATACATACATATATACATACATGCATATATACACATATGCATACACATATACACACCTGTACATACATAAATATATCTATAAGCAATTGTTCATAATTGCACTCACACGCTTACACATATGTGCATACACACAGATTTCTTTACATACACAAACATAGTTACAAGCAAAGAGTCACACTAAATTGCGCACATGCATACACACATACATGCAAACACACAGGCTCACAAACATACCTATATACACAAACAAACAATCACACACACGTTTACACATTCACACATATGTACAAATGTTTGTACAAATAGACATGCTTCCAGACACACACACACACACATACACAAACAAGCAATCGCACATAATTGTGTGCATATACACACAAGCTTGCACACATAAACATGCTCACTCACTCACAAACATACCCACATCACACACATATACATGCACTCTTGTCTTTCTCTCTCTGTCACACACACACACACACACACACACACAACAAACATACACACAAACAAACACCAAACAAGAGAAAAAAGACATCATACAGAAGCTGTACAAATGTATCCATATTCCAATCAAGAAATGCAAATTAGAAAAAAAGATTTTTGAACTAAAAAAAAAAAAACTCCGCAAAGCTTAAATGAACAAACAAATATGAAAGTAAGTAAATAAAACTAAGATGGGGCGAGTGGGTGGGGTGGAATTATTAAAAATGAACAAGTTGAAGAAGTTATATCACTTGTATGTGTTCTCTATCTTTGGTATATTTACTTTAAAGTGTTAAAGTGTTTTAACATACACCACCACCACCACCACCACCACCACCCTTCGCTATAATAATCATTACCATAATAATAAAGATTGTTGCTGCTGTTGTTGGTGGTGGTGGCGGTGATGGTTGAGGTGGTGTTGCTCTTGTTATTATTGTGCAATGAGCGACAACAATAATGGTAATAAAAATAAAGATGGCTAGTAATAGTAATAATGATATGTGTTATAAATGGTGATAATGGTGGTGATGAGGATGATGATGATGATGATAAGAAAATTGAGGAGGAAGAACAGGAGGAGGACATAGAAGGGGGAAATAATAATTATTACTGTATAGAAATGCATATGTGTGTGGTGTGTGTGTGTGTGTGTGTGTGTGAGTACACATATCTATCTCTCTCCCTCTGTAGATATATATATGTATATATACATATATATATATATATATATATATATCCATACACACTTATATATATATATATATATATATATATCCATACACACTTATATATATATATATATATATATATATATATATATATACATACACACACATAATTGTATGTATATAAATGTGCATATATATATATATACACACATACATATATATATATAAATGTGTGTGTGTATATATGTATATATATATATATATATATATATATATATATATATATACACATATATATGTATGTATATATATATATACATATATAAATGCATATATATAGATGTATATATATAAGTATATATATATATATATACATACATACATATTTATAAATGTGTGTGTATATATATATATATATATATATATATATATATATGTATATATATATATATGTATATATATATATATGTATATATATATATATATGTATATATATATATATGTATATATATATATATATGTATATAGATATATATGTATATATATATATATATGTATATATATATATATATGTATATATATATATATATGTATATGTATATATATATATATGTATATATATATATATATGCATATATATATATATATACACACACACACACACACACACACACACACACATATATATATATATATATACATACACACACACACACACACACACACACATATGTAATAGTAATATAATAATGATAATGAGGGGTAGAGCGGGAGGAAGCAGAGAAGCAAAAATATAAAAATTGTAAAAATAGAAAACCTACAAAGTAATTACTGTTTTCAGTACAACATCAAAACACTAACTTGAGGAGACCGAAATGCAATTATTTGATCTATTTCTTGATGAAATCATACAGAATACTGATTCCAGTCTGTAGAATTTGCCTTTCTGTTTATCAATAAAATTTTTGCTAGCCAAAATTTTAAAGTAATATTGATTCACACATAATGAATATTTTGATGTTGAATTTCCGAGGCCAAAGTAAACGAAATGGTTAACCGAAATAGAGTCATGGCTTGTAATTTCATTTTATATCAAATATCTTAACAGATACCATACAAATTTGAAATATATATATATATTTATGTATGTGTGAGTGTGTGTGTGTGTGTGTGTGTGTGTGTGTGTGTGTGTATGATGATGATGATATATATGATCTGTGTCTGTTTTTTGAATTTCTCACCAATAGAAACAGAGCCGGTTTCTAACCCTGAAACAAAGTTGTTTTATTGGAATTTAGACATCAACTGCAAAAAGTGTTTGCGTGTTTATATGTGTGTTTGCACATATGCATATATGTATGTAAGCATATATATATGTAAGCATATATACATATATATGTAAGTACATATATATATATATATGTAAGTACATATATATATATATATGTAAGCACATATATATATATATATATATATATATATATATATATATATATATATATATATATATATATATATATATATATATGTTTATATATAAGCATGTGTTTATGTGTGTGTGTGTATATATATATACATATATATATATATAGAGAGAGAGAGAGAGGGAGATACACACACACATATATATATATATGTATATATAGATATGTAGATAGATAGATAGATGTGAGTCATGAAATGAAGTTAGGTCTTGTAAAGAGAACATAAGCTTTAATAATCAAATAAAACATACCGACCAACACATTTCATGGGTTCATCTCTAAGTCTTGACTTATCGATCCATACACATATCTTTGCATATCTACACATGTGTATATACATTTACAAAATACTAAACTTCTGTAATGCTTCACAATTAATCACCATAGCTTAAATGGTTTTTGTCGCTATTATTTTCTAGTGTGCCATGTCTGTTCTGGTTTTGTGAAGTCCAGGTTCTCCATATTGGAACTTAGGGCGTTAGACCTCCAAATGAGCAATTAGGTTATTTGTGTATAAATTGAAAGTGTGCAGTGATTGCAGATTTTAATTAGTTTGATTGGGGTGTTGACTGATTTGTTATCAATTTGATATAGAGAGTTGCCTTTTCTCAATCTTTTATTCTTTTACCTTTTACTTGTTTCAGTCATTAGACCGTGCCATGCTGGGGCACTGCCTCAAAGAATTTTTAGCTGAATGAATCAACCTCAGTACATCTTTTTAAGCCTGTTACTTATTCTATCAATCTCTTTTGGTGAACTGCTAAGTTACCAGGATGTAAATACCAACACCAGTTGTCAAGCAGTGGTGGGGGAAAACACAGACACTCACACACACACACACACACACACACACTCACACACACACACGCCAAGTGAGATTGTAGTTGTGGCCAATGCTAGTGTCATGTAGCTGGCACACAAAAAGCCACCTTCAAATGTTGGTTGATATGCTGTGCTTGAGAAGACCTGTCAAGCCAAGTGAAATTGTAGTTGTGGCTGATGCCAGAGCCTTCTGACTGCTACCCGTGCCAGTGGCATGTAAAAAGTACCGTTCGAGCATTGGACTTCACAGATGCAGTGACAGGTGACTGAGACCTTTGGTGATATACTGTGCTTGTGTAGACCTTTTAAGCCAACTGAGATCGTAGACATGGCTACATAACTGCCAGTGGCACATAAAAAGCAACTGCTACACTCTTGGAGTACTTGATGTTGGGGAGGGCATCTGATCATAGAAACCCTGCCAAATCAGATTAGAACCTGGTGCAGCTCCCTGGCTTACCAACTTTTGGTCAGACTGACCAATCCATGCCAGCATGGAAAATGGATGTTAAATGATGATGATGATGATGATGATGATGATGACAATAGACTTCTTTCAGTTTCCATCTACCAAATCCACTCACAAGGATTTGGTTGGCCCAAGTTTATAGTAGAAAACACTTGCCCAAGGGGCCACGCAGCATGACTGAACCCAGAACCATGTGGTTGGAATGCAAGCTTCTTACCACACAGTCATGCCTGCCCATAACATTGAGTTAACCTCTGATGGTGTAAGTGATTGCTACTATTCTACATAATTTCTTTCTTTCATCCTCGATCGTTATATCAGGTCTCTTATGCTTGTATTTTACTGTGGTGTATATATATATCTGCGATATATATATATATATATATATATATATATATATATATATATATATATATATAATTCATAAGAATGGTACAACAAGGTACCGATATTTGCTGGAGAATAGCAATCGATATAAAAACGACGCTATTGTATAGCTTCACTGCGTATATACTGGCAAAAATGCGTGTGTGCAACAAAACATGAAAAACTTGTATAGCGTCGTTTTTATATCAATTGCTATTCTCCAGCAAATATCGGTACCTTGTTGTACCATTCTTATGAATTTATATATATATATACCCTTATAGGGCTATTTTTTGCTGGAAATTGATACATTTGTATTAATACATTTGTATTGAAATATTTTTCTTTATATATATATATATATATATATATATATATATATATATATATATATATATATATATATATATATATATACTGTGGTGTATATATATCCACATTTTGCAAGTATTTTTTAATATTATGAGTGATTATGCAATCCTCATCATTGTAACTTATGCTTTTAAATTCAGGATTATCTTCCTATAGATCGTTGCATTGTACAAAATTATGGCCACAACATCATGGTTGATATAATGAAAATAATACCATGCGGACATTTATGGACAGTTCTTTATAGTATGAGTGTTATCTTCTGTGATTATGTTTTGTATGTATGTAGTGCATATGTGCGTGTATGTCTCTTTGTATATGTATATTTGTGTATGTGTATATATGTGTGTTTGTATGTTTATATGTAAGTACATTGACATATGTATTTATATTTGTTTTTATATTTTTAAAAATATATTCATGAGAATTATTTCAAGGAAACGAAAGCTGGATTTAATAAAGAAACAAAAATGCCATTGGTGGAATTTGAATATCAACGATAATTGTTACATAATGAATTATAGGAAATCATGAACTGAAAATGTATCGTGGGATATTCTTTTACTCTTTTCCTCTCTTACTTGTTTCAGTCATTTGACTGCAGCCATGCTGGAGCACCGCCTTTAGTCGAGCAAATCAACCCCAGGACTTATTCTTTGGAAGCCTAGTACTTATTCTATCGGACTCTTTTGCCGAACCGCTAAGTTACGGGGACGTAAACACACCACCATCGGTTGTCAAGCGATGGTGAGGGGACAAACACAGGCACACAAACACACACGCATATATATATATATATATATATATATATATATATATATATACGACAGGCTTCTTTCAGTTTCTGTCTACCAAATCCACTCACAAGGCTTTGGTTGGCCCGAGGCTATAGTAGAAGACACTTGCCCAAGGTGCCACGCAGTGGGACTGAATCCGGAACTATGTGGTTGGTAAGCATTGTTTTTTTTTCTTCATAAGAGGAAATCTCTGACTGATATTTCATTTTTAGTCTGGTATATTTCTTTAGTTACCTTTGTATGATAAATTTTCATCAATATCTGCGTATTAGTAGTATTTGTTCTTTTATTGATTACCTTTTACATGTTTCCGTCTGTGGCCATGCTGGGGCACTGCCTTAAAGGATTTGTAGTTGACTGAATTGATCCCAGTAATCATTTTCTTTTAAGCCTAGTATTTATTCTATTGATCTCCCTTGCTGAACCGTCAAATTACAGGGACATAAACATATCAACACACATTGTCAAGCAGAAGAGGTGGGGGAGCAAATCCAGACACAGTGATACACATGCACAAACACACATGCATATATATATGTGTTATTTCTTTACTACCCACAAGGGGCTACACACAGAGGGGACAAACAAGAACAGACAAACGGATTAAGTCGATTATATCGACCCCAGTTCGTAACTGGTACTTATTTGATCAACCCGGAAAGAATGAAAGGCAAAGTCGACCTCGGCGGAATTTGAACTCAGAACTTAGTGGCAGACGAAATACCGCTAAGCATTTCGCCCGGCGTGCTAACATTTCTACCAGCTTGCCGCCTTATGCATATATATATGTGTGTGTGTACTTATATATATATATATATATATATATATATTTATATAAAGGGCATTATTACAGAAAAATAATAACGCCACACAGTGGACTTCTCAAAATAACCACATTTAGTACCTAATGCGAGGAAAAAACAACCAACAGAAGATTACCAACTTTCTTTTAAATAGACTTAATTGTGTATCAACCGATTACTAGAATGAATCTAGATTTCATTCATCAGCACAATATTGTCCCAAAAATACATATAAATAAACAGAATTCTCATCTCACCAAAAGCGAACAATACCATATATAAATATAAACAAATAATTATATTCTTGGGAATAGAAATTTCCCTCATGAATTTTTTTACACACTGGCTTCTTGATAAAATTCTTGTAAAATAGTTTTATCCTTTTTTGAATTTACTTATTATATATACATATATATATATATAACAGGCTTCTTTCAGCTTCCATCAGCCAAATCCACTCACAAGGCCTTGGTTGACCCAAGACTATTATAGCACAAGACACCTGTTCAAGGTGCCATGCAGCAGGATTGAACCTGGAACCATGCGGTTGAGAAGCAAGCTTCTTATCTCACAGCCACACTGCATCAAGTTTTTAGAATTCTTTTACACCAAACTTAATCTCTCTCAGTGGAAATTGTTGTGATTAAATCCAGCTGTTTTTTAGTATTGTAAATATTTCAGACATCAATGTTTAGATCATTCACAAAGAAATTATGGATAATAAGTTAGAGTTTTATGGTGCTGTAGATGTCAGGATAAAACCAGTTGAATTTTGTGAAAAAATGACTTAAGAATTTTCACCGAAGAAAAAGAAAAGAGTAGACAGTGTGTCACCTTAGAATATTTTCTTTGAAATATTTTGAAACATCAAAGACATTCATTCCACTTTCAGTCATATGTATTTATGTATGTATGTGTGTGTGTGTGTGTGTGTGTGTGTGTGTGTGTGTGTGTGTGTGTGTGTGTGTGTGTGTCTGTGTGTGTCATTATTCAGTTTCATCACAAGATTTCTTGCCAATAGAGAAAGAACCGGTTTCTAACCTAGATCCAAGGCTCCTTCATTGGAATTTCAACATCAACAGCAGGGTATTTTTGTATGTATGTATGTATGTATGTATGTATATGTGCAGATTTGTTTGATTTGTTTAATGTATAATCATGCATATACGTGCACATCTAGATATACTTAAATGATAAACTGGGAAGTTTTACAGATTTTTACAGTTCTAGTGATAGCTTGGATCTGATCTGTAGTCTTCAAATCAGCTTTCTCCTTTCTGGTTTTGAGAAGCCTAATTTCTCAAGATTGGTATTTAGGTAGTATGTTACATATCCCAGTGCCCCAATAATTACAGGTATAAACCTGAACTTGTAATCTGGATAGAATAACTGTAGATCCCTCAATAGTTCAGCATAGGTATTTTCTTTTTCACTGATCTTCAGTTTTATGTTAACATCTGCTGGGCAGCTAATTTCCACAATTGTGCACAGTTTCTCTTCTCTATCCCAAATCATTATGTCAAGTCTGTTATGTTTACATTTTATTGAGGTTTGCACTGGACCATTCCACTAGTGCTCTTTTTTATTATGAGTTGCTATGGCTTCCACCAAAGTGTGGGTTCTTATTTCTTTGTCCTCTGGGTTATCCTTTTGACAGATCACATTATAGAGTGTCCTAGTTACAGCATCATGTCTCACCAGCAGATAATACCATGATGAGGTTTTTGGACAACTTCTTATGATGTGGGTGATATCTTCGGTGTTAATTCCACAAAGTCTGCATCAGTTGTCACATTTTACTGCTTTTCCTGTATCGCTATCCCATTTGTGCATCAGATATTTGGTCGATGTTTCCTGTTCTGGAATTGCAAACGCTTACACTTCAAAGTGGGAGGTAGTAATCCAGCTATTCGTCTATGATAAATATGATAAGGTAGGTAGGTAGGTATTGATGGATACATGCATCCATTCGTTCATTCATGTTTTTAACTAAGTGACAGTGGTAGTTATGTAGATGAATAGGATGATAAAAATATCATTCTTACAGGATGTCATTGTTGCTTAATCCCAGGTCATCTTTGAGTATGTTCACTGCCTCTTTGACTGCCTCCTAGATAATTGGAGTATCTTCAAGTTCTCTGTTTCACTGGGCCTTAGAAATGCTTGGTGATGCCCATCTCCCCTTCAAGCATTTAATCTCTCATTATGTTTAGCCTGCTAGCAGGAGCAGTTACCAAGGATGGCCGAGAATGCTCTTGGTGGAAAAAGTGAGAGTCAGATGTGAATCAGTGTACCCATCCATCCCAAAGGATGTTGTTGCTGGAAAACAAAGTATTCTCTCCACCAGAACAAGATGCAACACTATGAGTAGGAAGGTTAGTCAGAAAATGAGGGAAGCAAAGCAGAAAGGAATAGCAGACCAGTATAAAACCATTGAAGCTGGGATAAAGAAGGGCAACAGCAAAGTTGCTTATGGAACCCTCAAATTCCTAACAGAAACAAAGAAACACACCACCACTATCATTGAAAGAAAAGCAGGCCTGCACCTCACAGATTAGACAGATGTCATAAAAAGACAATCTGAGTATTGCAAAGATCTTTACAATCTCAAACTCAGACATGACACCAACATCCTGGACCACTTCAACAACAGCAAAAGAAGAAAACTTGGAGGGACACCAATTCTCCAAGAGAAAGCTGCAGAGGCATTGTGCATGCTCAAAGATGGAAAATCCCCTAGAGGGGACAGAGAAAATCCTGGTCTGGCATCAAGGACTGAAGAGAGATCAGTGGCAATGTTTGACTGCAAAAACATCTAGAGTGGCACTGCAACAGTCGGCTGTATCAGTTAAGGGAACTCGATGAGAATGATAAAGAGTGGATATAGCATTCAAAATCCAGAGTAAATCAATCAAAAATGCTATATCATGTTCACATGTTCAATAGAATTTAATCATATACTTTTTGGACTGTGTGTGTGTGTGTGTGTTTATGTGTGCATGGAGAAAAGAAGCGCATTCTCATGCAGGAGAGAATATAGGAGAGTTGGTTTAGTGGGGCTGAAAATGCACCCGAGTCTTAAAATGTGTTGTAACAGATTTATTAAAATAGCAAACTGGTTTCAACTATATTTGTTTTATGATGGTAAATAAAAAAAAGTCAAAGAGAAAATAAAGGTACAAGAAAAGATTCAGAAAAACAAGCTTTAACCCTTTGGCATTCAGATTTTTCTATCAAATTAATACTTAGTAATCCACATTAACTTAAATTAATCATGAATTATATTGCAGCTTTGAGAATTGGATGGTGTGATTGTTTATTTTTAGAATAATATTGTAGCATAGGTGTGAGAGGCCAGATCTGGTTAGTTTAAACATAAAGCAAGAAGAATATTTAGGCTAGATATGGCTGATTTACATGCTAAAGGGTTAAAAGATCAATTGTTCACTCAAATTCCAATATTCAATAAGTTTCAGAGAGATAGACAGTTATGCAAGTTCAAATGTTTAATGAATTTCATAACAGTCATTCATGATTGAAAGTTCAGTAACTTCATCATGTTTAATTGTTAATATCACTCAATATTCATTTCCTTTGAATACCATTTTTGTCTCCAACACCACAGGCCCTTGCCAGAATGTTGGAACTCTGAAATCTCTTCCTTCCTCCAAATTCATTCCCTTGTTCACTCATAAAATGTCGAGGGGAAAGATAATGCTGTCAGTCTCATGTGTCCACGAGGGCTTGCAAATGCCATGGGGCTGAAAGTAAAGTAAAAGCTGTACACATGCATACACTCACACAAATATGCATACATATACATATCCATGCCACATGTATTTATGTATACACATGCTCACACGTGTGTATATATATATATATATATATATATATATATATATATATATGCGTGAGAAGACCCGGCAAGCCAAGTAAGATCGTTGCCAGTGCCCCTGGACTGGTTCTTGTGCGGGTGGCACATGAGATGCACCATTTTGAGCGTGGCCGTTGCCAGTACCGCCTGACTGGCTCCTGTAGGATTTTCGAGCGAGGTCGTTGCCAGTGCCCCTGGACTGGCTTGTGCGGGTGGCACATAAAAGACACCATTTCGAGCGTGGCCGTTTTCGTGCGGGTGACACGTAAAAGCACCCACTACACTCTCTGAGTGGTTGGCGTTAGGAAGGGCATCCAGCTGTAGAAACTCTGCCAAATCAGACTGGAGCCTGGTGTTGCCATCCGGTTTCACCAGTCCTCAGTCAAATCGTCCAACCCATGCTAGCATGGAAAGCGGACGTTAAACGATGATGATGATGATGATGATGATGATATATATAAATAAATGGAGTTAAATGCAGGTGTTATTCAAATTCTTTTACTTTCAACACATGTTTTGAAGATATCACTGGTATTATTCCAAAGGAATAAAATGGTGTAAAACAATGTAATCTTGTCTTCAGGGAAATGAAGAAATGAAACTCGTGAATAAGACATTTTAACAGAAAATGATGGATATGTATAGTGATTAACTGAATGCTATTAAGTTTGTTTCAAAAACACGTTAGAGGATATAATGTCAAAGGTAGGCTATAGAAAAGGGAGGGGTAAAGGAAAGAAAAAACCAAATAAATGAGAAGTATATAACAATATGTAAATTAAATAAAACCATATAGACTTGGAAAAAGATATATCTAGTGAATGTGAAATGTAAGAAGAAAATTAATGTTTAAATTATATATAATGATAGATATCACTTATATAAACTAAAGGTGTGTTTCTACCAATGTTTACATCAGTAAACCGTGTTTACAAGGGGATTTTTAGAAAAAAGATCAGAGAGAGGGAGAGAGAGAGAGAGAGAGAGAGAGAGAGAGCTGTATATACAAATATATAAGTATACAGACATATACAAAAAAATCCTGTGAAATCTATGAAGGTAGAGTTGGTAGATCCAGTGGTAATCCATGTGGAGTGCTATTATGTGGATGAGGAGAGGTGCTGAAAGTTCAGGAAGTGGTTCAGATAGGCAAGTCTAAAGAGTAGGAAGTTGAGTCAGGATCAAAACTGGGGTAACCATGTGAGTGTATAATGTATCATTAAAATTTATAGAAGAATAAAAGATGAAGACAAGCAAAGAAGCAAGTGTATTGGTTTGACACTTGGGGAAAAATGAAAAAGTCTTTTGTTTCCTGCCTACACTCTTCAACAGAAAGGAATAAGAGGAAATATACAAGGAGAATGAAAAAAAACTTGTAGACTTCAGTGGTCAAGCATGGTGAATCATGTTCATTTGCCATGCTGGAGTGCTGAAATCTACAAATTTTTTTCATTCTCTCTCTGTATATTTTCACTTATTCCTTTCTGTTGAAGAGTGTAGGCAGGAAACATAAAAGACTTTTTCATTTTTCCTGATCATCAAACTAATATACTTGCTTGTTGTCTGTACACCTGTCTTCGTCTTTTGTTTTTCTATAAGTTTCAACTATTCATACATATACAGGCATAACTCGACTTACTTCACTTTGATTTAAGTCATTCTTGATTATACCTAGATTTTTAAAAATAATATATGGGAAAATAAAAATCAAGTTGTCATTTTATTCGACTTTACATCTGTTCGTCACAAATGTTGGAATCATAAAATCACTAGAAAACTGTTAAAAGCACATAAAATCATGTTACTGTACAATAAATAAGAATAAAAGCATATAAAATGATATGAAAATACGTACAGTAAATGTTAAGATACACACCATAAAGTAGTGTAGCTTAGTGAATGAAATCATGATTTCTTTCACTTAGCTACACTACTTTATGGTGTCTTATTTATCAGTCTTCCAGAGCTCATATTGCACTGTAGTTCCAGTATCTACTGTTAGGTGTCGTTGTCACTTCTGATTCCCATGACTGTTTTGAATTCAGATTTGTTTATGTCTCTTTATGAGTTTCTTTTTCATTCTCATTCATTTGTGACTTTATTTTTTGCCCTCATGGCTCTTAAGAACATTCATAGTGAAAGTGCTAAGTGTCGTGCTATAATGCTGGAAGATAAGCTGGCTGTGATAAAATGCCATGGAAAAGGTGAAAAATTGGTAGCAATTGCACAATCTTTTGGGATGAGTTGGACATCTGTATCAATGATTGTACATCACAAGGAGAAGATTTTAACACACATGGTTTTTATTAACCATGTATTAATGAAAATGCATTCATAAATAAAGTACAGAACTGGGAATGGTTATTATTGTTTAGCCTAGATATAAGTAAATTCGACCTTGCCTAGCCTAGAGACAAGTTAATTTGGCTTAAGCCATTTTTTGACTTAAGTCATGTCTCCTGAAACCAATTAACAACGTAGGGTGAGGTATGCCTTATATACATACACACTATATTTGTATATATATATTCAGTATTTATAAATATAAATATATACACAGAAGCAGGTGTAGCTGTGTGGTAAGAAGTTTACTTCCCAACCATGTGGTCTCTAGTTCACTGCATGGCACCTTGGGCAAGTGCCTTCTACCATAGCCTTGGACCAACTAAGGCTTGAGAGTGGATTTGGTAGACAGAAACTGAAAGAAGCCCATTGTGTGTGTGTGTGAGTGTATAAAATGATGCAAAAAAGGAAACATAAAAGTGCAACATAGACTTCCAACCTGTCCAGGATGACAACAATTTGAATAAGAACCCTTCTAACCCTTAATGACCCCATTTGATCAATAACAGTATGGGTAGTGGATGTTAAATAATGATGATGATGTCTCTGCCACCACCCACTCCCCTGTTACAAACACTGATGTTAATGATATTTCTTTTTTAATTAATTGGCAAGGTTAATTTTGCTATTAATCCTTTCAGAGTAAAAAAAAACAAAAAGAAAAAACAAAAAAACCCCCCGAAAAATATTTAAAATCTTGACGGGTTTACTTGGATTGTCAGTGTTGGATGAGTTGCCTTCAATAATGTATTCTTGCTGTTCTTGTTTGCAGATTGATTTCAGTTTCCATTTGCTATCACTAGCCTCCTTCACTGCCAGGAAACAAGCACTTCAGAATCCAGCAAAAAGTGATAAATTGCTAAAATTAGTCTGGGAAATGCATCGATTGGAGCAATATCATGATTCCATCTCTATGCAATTAATGCACACTTGTGCTCAAGTACGATAAACAGTTGGATAGAAAAGAATATTGAATATCTAATTAGTCAGACAAAAGGTCAGGGCCTCCTACAGATTTAGGGTTACTGGAGGTAATTTGCAATATCTGTGTTTTGGTTTTTTTTTTGTGTAATTTTGTAATTTTGAATTTTCTGGTTATTTCAATGACAAATTTCAGTTCAAGATTTCATACAGAAATATATCTACAAGGGGGTGCTGAAAAGTTCTTTGCTTTGGGTAAAAGAAAACACGAGGATTTTTCCAACCATCATCTGTTACCAAACAAGGTAATATTTCCCATGACCAGACATGTTTTTACTTAATACTGGTAATAAAATGACTATGCTTGCATGACATAGACACTCATTTACAACTACTACATTATATCAAGGCAAGGACACAATGACAAATACACACACACACACACAGAGGCTTCTTTCAGTTTCCATCTACCAAATACACTAGTAAGTCAGTTAGGTAGGTGTTATAATAGAAGTGACTTGCCCTAGGTATCACACAATGGAAATAAACTGAAAACAATATGGTTAGGAAATGAACTTCTTAACCACATGGCCATATATATATATATATATATATGTATGTATAAACAAAATTAAGGGATCAGCAACAGGTTGCTTCACCACATACCGAAGTTCAGAAATAGCAGCTAAAAATGCTGAAACTCCAACAGATAGCAGGTGAAGCAACCTGTTGCTGATCCCTTAATTTTGTTTATAAATGTATAAGAACTTTTAAATAAGTTCCACACCGATAATGGTGCTTACCTACCGAAGGGCTTGGTAAAAATTATTAATTATTAATTTATTAATAAATTGATAATCCTTTACCCTTCTAATTGTAATAATTAATTATTCACTCCCGGATAGTAAACCACAGATTTTCTGCGGTACCGCCTGCGACGCACATGGTAATCCGTGAGGGAAGATGATGGGCTGGCTCGCCTATGTAGATTTGGAGATACTTTCAAGATGTGTCGACTGCAATGTCGGTGCTAGATCATGCATGCACATTTGCCAGTATCGTCGAATTTACAACAGGAATATCATACCGATGAGGTAATGAAGAGTTTTTATTCTCCTAAACCAGAAACATGTCTATGATTAACTATGGCTAGTTTAGTTCGTTATTTTTCTTCTTGTTTTGCCTATGTGAGTTGCGGGTAACTGCTATCTGTTGGAGTTTCAGCATTTTTAGCTGCTATTTCTGAACTTCGGTATGTGGTGAAGCAACCTGTTGCTGATCCCTTAATTTTGTTTATAAATGTATAAGAACTTTTAAATAAGTTCCACACCGATAATGGTGCTTACATACCGAAGGGCTTGGTAAAAATTATTAATTATTAATTTATTAATAAATTGATAATCCTTTACCCTTTTAATTGTAATATATATATATGTATATATATATATATATATATATATATATATGTATATCCTACAATGCATTGAATGATTGTTTGAAAATAGATGGCATACTGTTCAAGCTTCCTAAATTTTGTGTTTACAGTGGTGTGAAACTAATAGTAGTTTGAATTAAAATCCTGTGTATCTTAAATGATATTCATCATCATCATCATCGTCGTTTAACGTCTGTTTTCCATGCTGGCATGGGTTGGATGGTTTGTCTGAGGGCTGGTGAGCCAGCAGGCTGCACCCGGCTCCAATCCAATCTAGCAATGCACCTATGGCTGAATGCCCTTCCTAACGCCAACCATTCCAAGAGTGTAGTGGGTGCTTTTTTATGTGCCACCGGCATTAGGGCCAGTCAGGCAGTACTGGCATCAGCTACCCTCGAATGGTACTTTTTACGTGCCACTGGCATGGGAGCCAGTCAGCCGGCACTGGCATCAACCACACTTGAATGGTGCTTTGTATGTGCTACCGGCATGGGTGCTAATCAGGTGGTACTGTCATCAGCCATGACAACGACATCACTTGCCTCAACAGGTCTTCGCAAGTGCAGTTTATTGCCCAATGATTGAAGGGTACTCTTAAATGGGCTGGTTATGCTGCACTGGTATAGGCCATGGTTACAGTCTCACTTGGTTTGCCAGGTCTTCTCAAGGAGAGCATATCTCCAAAGGTCTCGGTCACTAGTCATTGCCTTGGTGAGGCCTAGTGTTTGAAGGTCGTGCTTCACCACCTCATCCCAGGTCTTCCTTGGTCTACTTCTTCGTCAGGTTCCCTCTACTGCTAGGGTGTGACACTTTTTCACACAGCTATCTTCATCCATTCGTACCACATGACCATACCAATGCAGTCATCTCATCTGATGCTTCTTAGGTTCAACTTTTCTCTCAAGGTACTTACACTCTGTCGTGGATGCACACTGACATTACACATCCAGTGGAGCATACTGGTTTCATTCCTTGCAAGCTTATGCATGTCCTCAGCTGCCATGGCCCATAAAATTTCTTTATTTGTGTATTAAGGCTACAGTTAGTTTCACGTTAAGAAAAATTATCCTAATATCTTAACAATTATATATATATATATATATATATATATATATATATATATATATATATATATATATATACACATATGTATATCTGTTTATGTGTCTTTGTGTTTATCCCCTACCACTGCCTAACAACTAATGTTGTTGTGTTTACATACCTGTGACCTTGTGGTTCAGCAAAAGTAACCAATACAATATGTACAAGGCTTTAAAAAAACGTACTGGGGCCAATTCATTCAACAAAAATATTCTTCAAGGCAGTGCTCCAGCATGGCAACAGTCTAATGACTGAAACAAAAGATAAAAGCAATATATAACTACTAAGTTTGTTAGTGGATACCTCTGGTAGTATTGATAACAACACTATACAACAAATTTCAGGATCAAGAAAAAAACATGGCCCACATGTACCTTTTATTATGAAGTCGATTGTGCTAAAGTCAAATTTTATGACAAAAATTTCCCACCACGTCATATTTTCTTGTGAATTACTGACTTAATATCTATGCAGTTTATACCAATTTCCATGATACCATAAATCTATTTTGTTCCCAAAGTCAGATTAAATATGTCCAGTGTGATTAATTCATAAATATATGATGAATCAGCATGTTTGTTAGCATTTTAGTATTTATTTCTTTGTCTATAAGACATCTCAGGTGTGTCATGCTTCAGGTTCCAGCAGAAGTCAGCCAGCATAGCTGGGATCCATTTTCCCTTATACCTGTTTTCTATTGATGCTATATCTTGATGGAACCTCTCTCCATGTTCATCACTCACATCTCCTGCATTCCCTGGGAAGAAAGACAGATGAGAATGAATGTATCTTCAATGACATATTGCATCTGAGATCTTGGTAGCATTTGATTAGGCTCTCCACTGTACTCTTTTGCTGGGCCACTTGATACTTTCTCAGAAGTCATTTGCATACATCTTTGAATGGATACCAGGCTGCTAGCTCAGTTTCATCCATTTTCACTTCAAAGTCCTCATCAGCTATAAGTTGACGAATCTGAGGGCCTACGAATATGCTCTCTTCAATCTTAGCATTACTTATTTTAGGGAAGATCGTCTTGAAGTACTGGAAACATGGCTTATTATGTTGCAGTGCTTCATTAGGCCTAGTTTTATATGCTATGGTGGCAAAATGATTTTCTCCTTAACTAGTGGCTCATGATGTACATTATGGCATCCAGGCATCATAGTTTCCTGAGGTGACCATTCTGAGCATACATAATGTTCTGATCTAGCCCTACTGTCCCAAATGAAGCACATAAACTTAGTGTATCTAGTTTGTAGCCCATTAAGTAGGGTTACTTCATTCAAGTCCACACAGATTAGCCACTCATGCTCCTTGTAACTTATGTGTTCTAGAATAAAAGCGAGGTTCTCATATGTCTCTCTTGAAATGACTGAGTGAGCAATTGGAACTGAAGGCGTGGTGTTCCCAATGTGCAACAGAACTGCTTTTATACTGTAAAGGAATGCATCAATGAATAACCTCCACTCATTTGGTTCATAGGTCAGCTCAAGGGTATTAAACAGGTCTCTGATATCATTACAATAAGTTGTTTTCCAAAGTGAAGAATTGCTGTAGATCTGCAGAATGTTTCCTAAATACTGTTATTCGAGCATCTTTATCCAACAGGTTCCATTGATGCAGACATGAGTCCAGAACTTCACTCTGTTGCTTAGTAAGTGTTAGATCACAAACTAGATCATTGAGTTCAGGTTGGGTGATGAGGTATGGTTTCTTTTCAGATCTACGGATTTGGACCCATATGACTATAAAAAATATTGAGTGCACTTTTATAATTTTCATAGGTTAGATTGACAAATACATTAGGAATACCTCATTAAAATTATATCCGAATCTGTTCATAACTTTTGCAGTTGTCAGTCTCAGCTCAATCCCATTTGCACTCAATTCCTACGAAATCATCAGTGAATTTAACGTAAGATAGTAATTTACAAGAAAATGAAGGGTCACCAAAAGAAATGGATGTTATATTCGTGATTTACACACAAAATACCCCTAGAAAAGGATTTTCCCATTTCCGTTTTTTTTCCATTGTTATGCAGTGTAATTAAATACTACAAATCCTTTTATTATGTTTAATAATGAGAGTAGTACAGTAGATTCTCATAGATTCTAAAGGCAACCACCATCTTTGTAATCCCTTTCTCCCACCCCCTTCCAATCATTTTCGTGTAAATATACATGAATTGCTTCCTTGGCAACTCATTATGCTCTCCCCCTCCCCTGTGTTCATGAATATGACATTTTGGTGACTTTCCACCTGCTACCATTCACTTGTATTCTTATGTCTGTATGAGAGCTGTATACATCTTTTGCATTCATGTGAACTCCCTACCATGCATCCCATTTATATTCTCATCCTTGTATCATGAAAGTATGCCCTGGCACATTTCTGCTACTTCTTTTACTCTCGTGCTCTCTCATTCTTGCCCTCTCTCCCTCTGACTTGGGTAACCATGTATTTCCTCTACAGTAAGATACTTGCTTCTGTCCCTTTGTCATACTCTAACCTCTCACCACCCAGCACAAAGCCACCTACTCCAATACCACTACCCTCTCAAAGTACTTTTGTCTTGCAAGTTACTTGGTGACCTCACCAGTGCTGGTGCCATGCAAAAAGCATCCAATACACTCTGTGAGGTGGTTGGCATTAGGAAGGGCAGCCAGCCATAGTAACCATGTCAAAGCAGATCTTGCTGGTGCTGGTGTCACGTAAAAAGCCCCCAGATTACTTTGTAAGGAGGTTGGCATTAGAAATGGTATCTGGTCCTAAAAACTAAATCAAAGCAGACAGTGGAGCTTGCTGCACTTGTCTGGCTTGTCAGCTTCTGTCAAATCATCCAACACATACCAGAATGGAAAACAGATGTTAAAAAATGATGATGCTGAGGAGGAGGATAAATATGAACAAGGAGAATGGAATGAGCAATTCATTTCTTACATAATTTTACAATTGTTTCTTTGATATTTTATCAGCGGTTATATTGCTATATTATTATTATGATGATGATATAATGTGTGTAACAATATTTTGCATCAGATTATTATACAACTAATATTTCAAAATTGACTCATCAGGTTCATGTATAAAATCCATTTGCTGGATTTTCTTTTATTTCAAAAATATATGCACTTCATCCAAGATGTTCTTATCATTTCATTTGTATTCCATAGTTAAAGCAAAAAAACAAATACATTATAAACCACAAATTCAGATTAACCAGTCAAGAAACAGAATGATTTATAGTGAATAAAAGAATAAAGGAAATAAATAGACACATAAATGATGGCTAAATACATGATAACAATTTTTTTTCTCCAGAACCATACATCTATTAATAGTCAGTGTCTACTCTGATGTTATTAAGGAGGCTGGACATACAATTCACTGTCTACAATTTAATTTGATATTGCTGCATTTTATTTAGAGTATATGGACAAAAAGTTTTGCCAACGTTTAGTTAAGTGTGAACTGCCAGCAGAATTATTTATCATATTCTCCCTCTCTCTTGAACACACAAACACAGACATTTTCCTAAATAGATAAAACTGAATTATTTCTATGTTTAAATGTGTTTTTCCTCTAGTAATAAATAAATCAGGATATTAATTAAAGAGATTCAGAGTGGCCAGAAAATCAAAACCTACTTCCCATGTCATTAAATATTTGTGTGTGTGTAATATAAAAAATAATAAATGGATAATTTAGAAGAACTAAAGTAAAAATATTGCATACAAATAAATTTTATATGTATGTGTGTGCACATATATATATATATATATATATATATATATATATATATAGATAGATAGATAGATAGATAGATAGATATAGATATGTATGTATGTATATGTATATATATTTATGTATACAAAGTTATGTAGAACTGTGTGTGTTTATTAAATATGACCAAAGTAAAATGTTCATATATACCAAAATATATTTCTTTGTAACACATTATCTATTTATATATTATATATTTGTCCAGATACTTATTCTTAAATACCTTTTTAGAAATTTTCCAAGATTGATATTAGATGCTACTAAAATAATCATTCCCACTGCATATTTTTTCCTGTGTTTGCTGAAAGTTTTCCCAAATGTATGAGTCAATCTTGTAATAAGCTCTGAATGCTTGTTAATTAACCCTTTTTTAATTGTAATAATCAGAAAGTCTCTTCCAAACAATGATTGCATAATCTGAAATTTGCATCACATGGGTATCCATTCATTGTTTCTGTCATACTTCAAAATAGATTGACTAGAGATGTTTTGTGCATTTTATTCATATCTTTGAATGATGCAATATGGTTCATTGACTTTTGAAAAATAAATCAAAAGTTGCACCTACACATGCATATTCTTTTCCTGAGTCTGGACAGTACATCTGTATACAGGAGGCATTCATTTCCCAGAAGACAAGTAGCTGTATTTCTAAAATTGCATCTTCCATATTATCATAGATATGGTCATTATTTGTGTTACTCATTTTACTACAATTGGTATGAAAATTTCAAGGTTAAAATCCAAATGAAATTGATACATGTGTGTGCATGTGAGTGTTTGTATGTTTATATATATATATATATATATATATATATATATATATATGTATACTACATATGTGGAAAATTGGTGTGTGTTTGTTTGTGGCGTTGTTAGCTAACTGCTCCTATTGATTTTGATGAAACTTGACACTTGAATATAACTCATGTTTGGAAACCTCGTGACATACTTAGATTGTTGAAAAAATCGGTAATATGGCCCCTGAAAGGGATCTTTATATCTACCTCATATGGCTAATACATTTTTGAATGCCTATTACTCCAATAATTCTGCATTTTTACAGTTACACTTTTTTCCATGACAGTAGATGAATTTTTTATTCCACAATGTATTTATAGTGGCTTCATGCAGGCATAGCGTGGATTCGATCCTCGATTGCCAAATTTCACTTAACACTTCAACAGTACTTTTTGCATGGTAAACTATTTTTCTGTGAATGACAGCAGTTATACATTTCCCAGCTGCCTTCGCTATGCAGAATAATGTCCTTGCCACTTGAACCTCTTAATCTCTTCTAGGCCACTAGGGGCTGGAATGGAGATAACAGACCTCCAGTGAAATCATTTGTTCTCAACAATATGTCTATCCTTCTGGCTGCTTTTTGATAGTTATAAAAACAAGAACTCCGTAAGCTAAAGAGCAACCATCAGTGAGTGTGAACGTTATTATTGCACTTTCTTCATTTCTTTCTTAAACATTAAACACTTCATTCATATATTTATATACATATATACTACATTTATATATTACCTTTAATAAATTAGCCTTCATAAAGTTCCCCTTTAAAATGCCACAACAAGTCAGAGTACTTTCTCACCAACCTCCAAAAACCTCTCTCACCAACCTCAAACAATCTCTCCCTCCTGCAGCTGACAGTGTTTTGTACTTTTTTGAGACAGAAAATATACCTTTTGTGGCAGTTATAAGGAAATTGCTTTCTTATATCAGAGTAATGAGGTGTTTCAATAGAACATCTTTACCCCTGGGAATTACTGGGTACACCAGCTAGTATATATGTTGGTCACCTTCTGTTGGTTGTTTTTCCTCGCATTAGGTACTAAATGTGGTTATTTTGAGAAGTCCACTGTGTGGCATTATTATTTTCTGTAATAATGCCCTTTATATAAATATTAACGAATAATTATATTCTTGGGAATAGAAATTTCCCTTTGAATTTTTTTACACTGTGGCTTCTTGATAAAATTCTTGTAAAAGAGTTTTATCCGTTTTTGAATTTATATATATATATATATATATATATATATATATATATATATAATTAGTTTTGTAAATCAAAGCATCAACCAATGTGCTACATGAAACAGATGTAAGAACATTTCAGAATATATAAAATAGATTATCCACTTTACTTCAGCTCCTAATGATTATCACTTCATAAGCAATTTATCTTTTATCTCTCATTTGTTTCAGTCATTAGACTGCAGCCATGCTGGGGCATAGCTGCTTTCAATGGTTTAGTTGAACAAATCAACCCCTCTACTTATCTATTTTTAAAATCTAGTATTTATTTCATTGATCTTTTTTTCTTAAGCCACTAAGTTACAGGGACATAAACTCACCAACACTGGCTGTTAAGTGGTGGGGTAGAGCACCAACACAAAGATACATGCACACACAAATACACACACAAATACACACACACGCATACATACTATGGGTTTTTTCAGTTTCTGTCTACCAGATCCACTCATAAGGCTTTGGTCAACCTGGGGCTGTAGTAGAAAACACTTGCCCAGGGTGCTATGCTGTTGGAACAGAGCCTGTAGTCATGTGGTTGGGAAGCAAACTTCTGACCACACAGCCATGCTTACGCCTATGTTCTCCTTAGAAAATTGAAAGGGGTAGTCAGTCCCTGAAGAAATCCCATAACATGACTGAAACTAGTCAAGCTGACCCTTCATTTTTTTTGTTCATGAATACAACTGTTTACACTTGTCTATACATATAGTGTTAGACGATAGTATCTAGATGTGCTCTTTAGTACAGTGTTGTAATTTTAGCAGCTTTTTAATGCAATGCACATTAAATATTGTTTTTATACAGAAAACACCTCGAAATTAGTGATTCTTGAAACAATTCTGTTTTTCAACTACACCACCACCACCACCACCACCACCATCATTTAACATCTGTTCTCCATGCTGGCCTGAACTGGATGGTTTGACAGGAGCTGACCAGCTGGAGAGCTGTCCAGTTTCTGTTTGTCTGATTTGGCTTGGTTTCGACAGCTGGATGCCTTTCCTAATGCCAACCACTCTACAGAGTGTCCTGGGTGTTCTTACGTGGCACTGGCATCGGTGCTTTTATGTGACAATGGCACAGGGACTTTTATGTGGAACCAGCACAAGTGCTTTCCATAGCACCAGCATCCACTAGCCCACAAGACTGAGAACATCACCATCATCATTTAACATCCGTTTTCTATGCTGGCATGGGTTGGACAGTTTGACTGAAAACTGGTAAGCCAGGGAGCTGCACCAGGTTCCAGTTTGATTTGGCATAGTTTTCCACAGTTGAATGCCCTTCCTAATGCCAACCACTCCAAGAGTGTAGTGGATGCTTTTTGCATGCCACTGGTATGGGTGCCAGTCACAAAACACTGGCATTGGCCACAACCATGATCTCACTTGACTTGAGAGGTCTTCTCAAGCAAGGTATATTGCGAAAGGTCTCGGAACTGTGGGACCCGAAGTTTGAAGGGTGTTTCTTATGTGCTAGCAGCATGAATGCCAGTTACACAACACAGGCATTTGCCATGACTAGAACACCCATAAAAATTTACACTGCTCCACTATATTTACTAATCAATTCCTGCGTAAGTCCAATAAGTAAATTAATGTGACTGATGATGACATATCAGAGAAAAGTATGTTCAGAGTTGTCTCCCATATTTCCAGGGGAAAATAAAAACAGTTATTGACTAGTATAGTTTTGTGTAAAGTTACTGTAATTATCACAATATTAAAAGCATACTTGATGTTTGAGATTCAAAATATGTATAGTATAATTGTAAGTAACTCCACTTGTCATGCAGGAGACAGGGGTTCAATTCGCTGTTGGGATGCTTCTCAACCATATGGTTCCAGGTTCAGTCTCACTTCATGAAACCTTGGGTAAGGGTCTTCTACTACAGCCACGGCCTGGGCCAACCAAAGCCTTGTTAGTGGATTTGGTAGAGAGAAACTGAAAGAAACCCTTTGTGTATGGGTGTATGTGTGTGCTTGTATATATATATATATATATATAAATATACATATATGTATGTATGTATGTATTTATCTATATATATACATATATATGTATATATATGTGTGTGTGTATGTATATATATATATGTATGAGTGTGCGTTCGTGCTTGTGTTTGTCTCCAATCACCACTTGACAACTGGTGTTGGGGTGTTTACATCCCTGTAACTTAGCAGTTCAGCAAAAGACACCAATAAAACAAGTACTAGGCTTAAAAAGAAAATAAGTACTAGAGTTATTTCATTCGACTAAAAATTGGGTAAGGTTGGATGTAGTGAATAGTGGTCAAGGGATGGCCAATGATGCATATTAGTTGGGTGAAAACGGAACAGAGCAGGAAATGACTGACATTGTAGAAAATGCGTCATAACCTTAACTTAACTACATTTACTTTCTCAGGGTATAAAATATATTCCATTATATTTCAATATATATTCCACTGTTTGAAAACTTTCTTCTACTCTTTACTGATATTAAGCATTGTTTTCTTGGTTTCCACTGTTTTGTTATATATTTTATTGTCAGGATCACATAACAGAAATGGGGAGTTACAGGGTGTTGTTAAACTGATAGTATTGAAGTATTTAAGTGCTGTTGTTTAGTCCCAAGTAAGCCCTGATCAAACTGACCTGTGATGAAGGATGCTCCAGCCTGGTGACTCTTGATGTTTTTTTGTCATAGTATATCTAGGCTTTGATCAGGGATTGTCAACAATTTTTTACCGATGGACCCCTTTGATTCCTGTTTTACTTGGGTGGACCCTCAGAGCCATTTGAAGATTAAGAAATCCTGTTATTTTAATAATCAAATATTATTAGGATATGCATTAAAATTGCTAAAATATCTTGTGCATTGTATACATAAAACCAATTTATTACACATAATCTTTAACAACGGAGGTGCAGGAGTGACTGTGTGGTAAGTAGCTTGCTTACCAACCACATGGTTCCGGGTTCAGTCCCACTGCATGGCACCTTGGGCAAGAGTCTTCTACTATAGCCTCAGGTCGACCAAAGCCTTGTGAGTGGATTTGGTAGACGGAAACTGAAAGAAGCCTGTGGTATATATGTGTATATATATATGTATGTGTGTATGTGTCTGTGTTTGCCCCCCCCCCAACATCGCTTGACAACCAATGCTGGTGTGTTTATGTCCCTGTAACTTAGTGGTTTGGCAAAAGAGACCGATAGAATAAGTACTAGGCTTACAAAGAATAAGTCCTGGGGTCAATTTGCTCGGCTAAAGGCAGTGCTCCAGCATGACCACAGTCAAATGACTGAAACAAGTAAAAGAGAGTAAATGAGAGAACAGACTAAATTCTATGACAAATAAATGTTCTCTAGTAAGATGAGTCAGAAAAATACAAGGACATATTCATGAACAGAAGGTAGTCATTTAATGCAAGCATTGTGGTTGATGCTGCTCTGCTAGTTTTGCAATATTCAGCTCCAACATTGTCAATGGTAATCGAAGATCACCTCTTTCTACAATGACAAGTCAATTACGGGCTTTTGACAGTAAGTTAGTGACACGGCTGAAATCAGATTCACCAAGGTAATACAAAGGGAAAGCAGTAACTTACAACTGCGCTTTCTCCCACACTGAAAAGTGGATACTTTGTAGCAGTGTCATTACTTTTCCATACATTATGTTCCTCATCTTTAAATCTTGCCTGAAATATTTTATCATTCAGTAATTCTCCTGAAATCAGATATCCACATCAGCATCATTAATTTCAAAAGAAAGCATCACCCAACATGGTATATTTAACTTCAGTTAGTCACTAAACTGAGCTTGCATATCATCATGCAGGTTTTTCAAATGTTCAGCATACAATACAATAAGTCATCATAATGCAGATTACTGTTAATTGATTTCAAACTTGGAAATTGTAATGATGCACAACATACCATATTCATTTTGCAGAGATGTACTGTGGAGGATGTGAGATCAGAGTTTTTTCCTTGAAGCTGTTTATTAAACAAATTAATTTTATCAAATATATCTGATAAATAAAAAATATCAAACTTAGCTGCAATGATTTGTTGGCTAAGATTGTCATCAGCCAGAAATGAGACAATAGTGTCCTAAAGTGCAACAAAATGGCATAGCCAATCACCTTTTGATAACTGTCTCACCTCCATGTCTATAAAGATTTTGTTGTTTAAATTTATCTACAATAAATTGCCTATACTTTTAGAATCTACAAAATATTTCAATATTTTTTTAATATAATTCCTAATAATAGTTAATTATAAAAATACAATTATACAATTCCTAATAATAGTTAATTATAAAAATACAATTATACAATTCCTAATAATAGTTAATTATAAAAATACAATTATACAATTCCTAATAATAGTTAATTATAAAAATACAAAAGGATTTTTTTAAAGCATTAAATGGCTAGGAGGGTCCTTCTGAATAAAACAGGAACTAAAGGGGTGATAGGTTAAAAAATGGTTGAGAAACAATGCTCTAGATTATGATTTTATGTAAAATTGGCTGATATTTCTGACAGACTAAGGAATTACATTGAGGATCCCTTGTTACTTTTCTATTTTGAATTTTGTTGTCATTTAACCCCAGGTCAAGCAGAACTATGACCAAAAATATTCCATCCATAACTATCCTGTCCTTTTTTCAGACTGTGTATCCAAGACTATTTGGGATGTGTCAGTTTCTTATTTAGCATAATAATGAGTAACCTGAGGGAGATGAGTCTACTATTTCTAGTAGGTCAACAAATTCCAGGTTCCCTTTTAGATATCATTTTATCTTTTTAACTGTTCCAGTCATTAAACTGCTGCCATGTTGGGGCACCACCTTCAATTCTTAGTCAAATAAATCAACCTCGGTACTTTGGTACATACTCTATTGGTTCTCTTTTGATGAACCTCTAAGTCACAAGGATGAAACACCTACACCAAAACACCTACATGAAACATCTACATCATTGTCAAGCAATGATGGGGGTGGGGTCAAACACAGACACATGCACACACACACACACACACACACACACACACACACGTACAATGGGCTTCTTTCAGCTTCCTTCTACCAAATCCACTCACCAGGCTTTGGTTGGTTCAAGGCTATAGTAGAAGTTGCTTGCCCAAGGTACCGTGCAATGGGACTGAACCTAGAATGATGCAGTTGGGAAGCAAGCTTCTTACCACACAACCACACCTGTACCTGGACAGGTGAAAAGATAAGTGAACAGATCAGCTTGTTATGATTTACAATACCTGTCTACCACCTTGCATCAGGTGAGTCTTTGACAGGAAGTAATTTGGTATCCACTTTGATGAATGTGTAAGTATGTGTGTGTTTGTGAGTGCGTGAGTATGTGCTTGTGAGTGTGTGTATGTGTTTGTGAATGTGTGTATGTATGTGTATTTGTGAGTGCATGTATGTTTGTAAGTATGTATGTTTGTGAGTGTGTGTATGTGCGTTTATGAGTGTGTGTATGTTTGTGAGTGCATATGTGCGTTTGTGAGTTCATCTGTGCGTGTGTATGTGTGTGTGAGTGTATCTGTGTGTGTTTGTAAATGTGTGTGCATTTGTGAATGAGTTTGCGTTTGTAAGTCCATGTGTGTGTGTGCGTTTGTGTCTGTGAGTGTATGTATGCGTGTTTGTGAGTGTGTGTATGTGCATTTGAGAATCCATATGTGTGTGTTTGTGAGTGTGTGTACCTGTATATGTAGTGGTGCTTCTTTTCTACCGAAACCTTTCCTTGTGGTTATTCTTATCGTTGTTATGGTAGTTCTGTTCTGGTTTGAGAATCTGAACTTTAGTTAGTCAATTATTTTAATGGCCGTAAATAGCTTGTAATGAAATAAGGTAGTCCCATTTCATTTTGTACTGAATATATAACAAAAAAAAAAATGCTTAAAAAAAACCCATTTAGTAAGATTTATTACAGATTTTTATATCTTATTTTTAAATGTTTTTCCCTTTTTATTTATTTAATTTATTTTTATGTCCTTTGTTATTTAGTTTTCTTATATGTGTATGTATATATGTGTTTGCATGTGTGTGTGTGTATATATAAATTTATATGTATATATATATAATGTATTTGTATGTGTATGTATGTATATATGAATGTGTGTGTGTATATATATATATATATATATAAGCATATATATTTGTTTATATATGCATACATACATCTATGTTTTGTATATAAACATATATGTTCATATATGCTTAAACATATGTATATGTGTGTGTATATATATATATATATATATATATATATATAATTGATGTTTTCTACTATTCCGTACAGGTAATATTTTGATAGATTTTAAAAGCTTTCCTTCTTCCCTTTTTTATCTTCCTCTTTCTACACTTCACCCTTTTATATTCAATAATTTAAGAATGTCACTTCATTTTTATTTATTTTGTGATTTAAGAATGTTGCTATATTTTCATACATTTCGTGATTTAAGGATGACACGAATTCAATAACTACAAAAATAACAACATATTTAAATTTATATTTCAAGAGATAATCATATTCTCGAAAATATGTTGCCTATATATCTATAATATTTAAGAGTTGCAATGCGGATTCTTCACCACCAACCTAACAGTTTAAACCTTGCCTGAAAATTGCCTTCATTCCTGTGTCTGATAATCTGGTCACTGAACTTTGGGGTAAATGTTGTTATTAATTTTATTTAGCACTATTAACAATACAGAAGATTTTGTCTTCAGAAATATTTATTATACATTTCTGTCAAAATATCCATTAACTCTAAGAATTCCCAAAATTGATTCCGAAAATCTTGGGTATTTCAGGGTGAGAAAATGCTTCAACTGAGAAACAAGTAAAAGAATAAAAGAACATGTATGCATGTGTAAATGTGTGTGTGTGTG
The DNA here is from genome assembly GCF_046866305.1 of Octopus bimaculoides. Lineage (NCBI taxonomy): Eukaryota > Metazoa > Mollusca > Cephalopoda > Octopoda > Octopodidae > Octopus > Octopus bimaculoides. The sequence continues at coordinate 16,039,616 of NC_142948.1, read as the reverse complement.
TGTGTGTGTATGCACGTGCATGTGTGCATATATGTATGTGTGTGTATATATTTTGGGCAAGTGTCTTCTACTATAGCCTCGGGTTGACCAAAGCCTTACGAGTGGATTTGGTAGCTGGAAACTGAAAGAAGCCTGTCATATCATCAGGGTCATCATCAGTTAATATTCACTTTCCATGCTGGCATGGGTTACATGGTTTGACTGGAACTGGTTAGTTGAAGGGCTGCACCAGGGTCCGGTCTGATTTGGCTTGGTTTCTATGGCTGGATGCCCTTCCTAATGCCAACCACTCCAAGAATGTAAAGGGTGCTTTTTATATGACCCCAGCAATGGCCACAACTACAATTACACATCTATATACGCACATATGTATGTGCGTGCATGTGAAAATATGCACATATTAGATGTGTTTTAACCTTATAGCTTTCTCACACTTTCTTCTGTATTTTATTTTAGCACTATAATTTTTTTTGCATGCGTGTGTATGGGTGCGAGGTTGTTGAGTGCGTGCGTGTAGGTGTGTGTGTGTGCGGGTACACCCATGTATGCAGGTATATATATATGTATATGTACATATATGTATAGTTTTTGGTGAGTATATGGATGAGCGTGTGTGTGTTTCAAGCGAGGGTGGTTTAGTATATACATATATGGATTGGTGCGCTTACGCAAACACTTTAGACTTTTCCACTCCCTTACCTTTACTCCCTCCCCTTACTTAGAGGTCTATAGCTCTTTTGTCTTAATAACGGTCAACCACACAGTAATTTCCCTTTGTTTAACGGTCATTTTTCACAGGAATTTTCAATGGCCGGATAACTGAAGAGATGTTGGCATGGGTTCCCACCCCGGCATCCGAAACTCGGAGTTTTATCACGGCTACCGAATAAGTGTCACATATTTTTACAGATATATATATATAATTATATATATATATATATATATATATATATATATATATATAATTATTTTAGGTGAAAGTGATATTACTAAGGGGAAATTTTTTTTTAATATACTGCATATGAAAGATAAGTTATTACAAATAAAAGTGTGTATAGATGTATGTATTTATATTTATAACTTAACCTTATGAACATTCTAAACTCTCTGATGAAGCTCAGAGGAACACCTAAGTACCTTAATCTTATATACCAAATGCTTCAGTTCACTGAAGGGATAGAAGTGAAGTGGGGTACTATGGCCTCTTGACTGAAACAGCTGTAAGATACTCTCCTACCTTCTATGCTCTACGTTATATTTTAATAATTACTGGTATTTTTATATTTTTATATTTTATATGTAAAGCATAATATGTTATACATGTATGTATATTGTCATAATTGTTTTTAAAAAATAAATAAACAAACATAATATAAAAGTTGATGAATCCCCTTAATCCCCTCCATTTTCTTATTGCTGTATATATATATATATATATATATATATATATATATATATAAATATATATATATATAAATATATATGTATATATATATATATATATATATATAAATATATATGTATATATATATATATATATATATATATATATATATATATATATATATATATAGGTGCTGGAGTGGTTCTGTGGTAAATAACTTGCTTACCAACCACATGGTTCCTTGTTCAGTCCTGCTGTATGTCACCTTGAGCAAGGGTCTTCTACTACAGCCTTGGGCCAACCAAAGCCTTGTAAGTGGATTCGGTAGACAGAATTGAAAGGAGCCCATTGTATATATATATATGTGTGTGTGTGTGTGTGCCTGTGTTTGGGTGTCTGTGTTTGTCCCTCCACCATCACTTGAGAACTGATGTTGGTCTTTTTACGTCCCTGTAACTTAGCATTTTGTCAAAGGAGACTGATAGAATAAGTATTAGGCTTACAAAGAATAAGTCTTGGGGTCGATTTGTTCGACTAAAGGTGGTGCTCCAGCATGGACAGGCCAATGATGGCTTAGCTATCTGAAACTTTGAAATCATTGTCTATGCTCTTGTTAATGAATAAAATTATGTTCTACAAAAAGTATTTAGCAATCCTTCAGAATAATGTAAAATTATTTTAATTTTAACTTAACATAGAAACAATTATTTATACATAGATATACAGTCACACATATACATGTATACATATATGTATACCATCACAAAAACACACACACATATACATACATACATACATACACACATGCTTACATACTTATATACATTCATAAAAATGGCTTGCTTTTGTGATGCTAATCAATCTAATCAAAACACTGAGAACTAGCCAAAATCTGCCAGATAAGAGATTAAAAATAACATAAAGAAACCACTGCCACTATCACTAAGTCCTTGTGTATCTCCAAATGTAGTTGAGTCAACAGAGACGATTGTGGAATATATGCAAATTAGAATAATCTCGAAATGAAACTACAGTTTATTGGAAACTTTTCCACTTTCTTGAAGCTATCATTGAGTAACAGGTCATTCTCAATAAGATTATGGAAAAATCCAACTGCTCTAATGTTGAAAGATATTGACAATGTCACTGGAGAACCCATGGAATTGTATCATGTGATGGTAATTACTGGAATATTTATACCCTCATATACACAACTGATATCACTCTTAGAGAAAAACTAGGATAAATCTGCAGTATAAATGTAATCTACAGTATACATGTAATGAAACTACTAAACAGAAGCAAGCTAGATGGAAAACAAAACTTGAAGACATCAACAATCTATGCCTCCATATTGGATGGTTAATTACAATAAAATATAAAGGGAATAATGAGGTTACACCTTACCAATTACATCTCATGCATGAATTATCAAAACTCTGTGGTGAATTTTCACACCAAGCTCTTGTGGGGAAAGCTAATTTCTCTAAAGCATGAAATTGGAAGCTAGGTGAAAAACTCCGCAACTGCAGGCAAGTGTTTGAAAAAAACCAGTATAAATCATAGAGCTGCAGAAGGAAAACATTACTGTTAAGAAAACACGCCCTCTCAAGAAGATCTTGAACCATTCTGGTCTAAAATCTGAAATGTGAAGAGGGATTTCAACTTTAATACATGGTGGCTAAATACAGTCAGGAGAGAATACTGTACCAATATCAACAGTGAAACATACACAAATGACTTGAAAGCTTTCATTATAGCTGTAGCTGAACTGCATAATGGGAAGGCAACTGGAAATGACCTAATGGTTAGATATTGGTACAAGAGGCTGACATTTTACAGGAACCCATTAATGAATATTCAAAAGACCTATGAAAGGTCAGATTACTGTACCAAATTAGCTTGCTATTGCATGGACGAACCTTGTGGCCAAGGCAGAAAACTATAGGCTCATTGCTTGCCTAGACATTATGTACAAAGTGTATGCAAGCTGCCTCAACCAATTCCTCCAGGACTGTTGTGAGTTTCACAACATATTGACTGATGAACAGACAGGTGGAAAGCAAGGAGTGTGCTGAACAACTTTTAATCAACAAAACTGTACTGTCTGAAGTAAGAAAACACCATAGAAGCCTTGTGACAGAATGGTTTAATTATAAGAAGGTCTTCACCTTTTTCCTCACTCATGGCATCAACATTTGATAAAAGTACCTGTTATCTTTGTTGCTGCCTTTGAAAGATATATAAAGACCTGGGTAACAATTTTTACATTTACAGCTAAGAGCAGAATGAATGTCTCCAATGTTATGAATATTTCAAAGAAAATATTGCAAGAAGATAATCTTTCTGTAATTCTGTTCATTTTAGCATTAAATCCATTATCATTCCTGCCACAAAAATCAAATGGCTAATGCTAGGGTCTGCAAACTGTTAAAGATATTAATATAATCCATGATTTCTTTGTAAATGAAGATTTATGCTAAAAAGGTTGACAATGTTGAAAAACAGGTGAAGTTAATAACATTTTCAGCTGACAAAGGAATGGAATTTGGCAGAAAACAAAAAAAAAAAAGGTTCATATTTGAATGTTGAAAATAAAACCTCAGTCTCACAGACCCCAAAACATGTGCTTCGATGATCTCAATATTTCTCCTGTTTCACACAATGAATGATGTAAAAATATCTAGGCATAGATGAAAATAAATCATATGGATGTGCTGGGAATAAATATAGAGTGACCCAAGAATATTACACCAGACTTAGAAAAATATGAGTTGGAACTCTTCTCTTACAAAATTTGGGATACTTGATTGGTCCGTAGAGGAAACCCACTCCATAATAAACATTAAAACCTGCAAGATCCTGACATCAACTGGAAACTTTCATATAAACAGTAACGTCAAGAGATGAATGAAGTAAGAGACTTAAGATCAGTGGAGACAGCCTTTGAATGTCATATAATCTCTCTCAGAGTGCACCTTCAGTCATGAATGACCACGGGATTGCACCTAAGAAGTTACCCTCTGAGGCACAAGTCCGGGCTCTTCTCTCCATGCCACTGATGTTATCCAAGGGAAAGGCAAAGGCTGATACAATTGGCACCAATAATGTCACAACTCGTTTCCACAGCTGAGTGAACTGGAACAATGTAAAATAAAATGTGTTGCTCAAGAACACAACACACTGCCTAGTCCGGAAATTGAACTCACTAGCTCGTGATTGTGAGCCCAACACTCTAACCGCTGTGCCATGTGCCTTCACTACCTTCTATACAATAGTAACAAAAATCGATACATAGACATAGTGCTGAAAAGTGAAGCAAACAAAATCCTATGAGTTCCTCAGGAAGCACTTTCTTCCTGATGATCTCCCATACAACTCCAAGACAGCTGGACTAATATACTTCACAAAAGACCTGAACGTGAATGCTCAGCACACCAAAAAAGACTATGCATGGCTATGTGTTTTCTAAAGACTTGAAGAGAACAGCCTCTTTTAGACTTGTGATGATTACATCACATCACACTTTGATAGTTATGTATCAGCAATCCAAGAACAGGAGATTGTCACAAAATACTTAATTAACAAAAGAGACAATGAAGCCTTTGGGGCCCAAAGAGGCAATCAAAAATGTTGATTATGTGATATTTTTGTGGAAGGCATCACACTTGAGATTAGCAACTAACCAAAAATGTCATCAAGCCACTACCGCTCTTTGTGACACAACATTGTTGCTAAAACAATATACAATGCCATTTGAAGAGAAGACTATCCTGGAATAAATACAGTTATTGACAACATGTGTGTGTGTAATCATCATCATCATTTAACATTCTTTGTCCATACTGGAGAGCTGCACCAGACTCCAGTTTGATTTGGCTTGGTTTCTATGACTGGATGCCCTTCCTAATGCCACCCACTTTAAAAGGTGTGGTGGGTAATTTTATGTGAGAGCACTTTTATGTGGCACCACCACATGTACTTTACATCACCAGAGGAACCAGTCTTAACACATCTACTGTGGAGTATGCATCTACCTGAGTACAGCAAGGCACCAGATGTCTCAGTCCTTTATCATCTCACCTGAAAGGTTCAGCATCCTGAGATTGTTCTTCAGTACTTAGTACTTATATATATATATATATATATATATATATGCATATGTGTATATATATGCATATGTGTGTATATATATATATATATATATATATATATATATATATATATATATATATATATGTGTGTGTGTGTGTGTGTGTGTGTGTATAGAGGGTATGAGAGGTATTGGTGTCAAGAAGACCCAAAGGTGTCAGGTAATGCTGAGTAAGTACTATGGACAGACTATAGTTAAGCTCCAGGTTCAATAATGATATGAATGAGGAATCCAACATAAGTCATATATTAGTATGCATATATATATATATATATATATATATATATATATATATATATATATACAATGGGACGTGGAAAAGGCCTTAATGATGAAGAAAAGTCTGCCACCATCAAAGAAAGTGCTTATGGCAACTCTCTTCAGGTCATTGCAGAGAAGTTAGGTCATCATGCAGACACGGTTAGATAATTCCTGAAGAACTCTTCGCCAAGAAAGAAACGATCTGTTTGTGGAACCTCCAAGACTGTGATAGCTAGGGATTTGAGGAATATTGGACAAACAAGCAAAGCCATTTTCATCGCCTCTGGACTTCCTCGTGTACCAAAAACCACCATAAATCACATCCTCAGGACCATAGCTTCCGTGCAAGAATCCCTGAAACTGTCTCCTTTAACATCCCATCACAGGAGTTTGCAGCCCAAGAGTACATGACATTAGACATGAGATGTGTTCTGTTTAATGATGAAACCAGGGTGACCCTTGATGGACCTGACTGTTGGGCAAATGGTTGAGTCCATTTTAGAGATGAGCATCACCAACGTTTACAACGTCAACAACAGGATGGAGGAGCCATATTGAGGGCTGATATCATTGGAGACAGACTTGTTGGCCCAGTCAGGGTGCCTGATAGGATTAAAGTGACTGCTGCCACATATTGTAATCTCCTGAAGGGGGTGTTGGATCCCTCGCTAGATTATATACCACTGTCACTTCTAAGGAATCTCTTATCCATGCATAACAACACTCCCTCCCACTCTGCTAGGATCACCTAAACAATACTAGGGTCTTACAGCATACAAAGTGAGAGGTTGATGGTGTGGCCACCAGCACCTCTGGATCTCAACCCTATCGAAAATCTTTGGAACATCATTAAACAAGATGTTTATGCTGATGGATGTCAATTTATGTTGAAAGATGTCTTATGGCTGACCATCCTGCTACTATTAAGAAATTGACAGATTCCATGACTAATAGAGATTTTGAAGTTATCTGTCAAAATGGCACTCATGAGACTAAATAATTCATTATGTCGTTAGATGTTATATATTATTACAGTTTCCTGTTAAATACATACTCAATGTATACTTAATATGTATCATTACCCTTCATTTTGTGGGGAAAAAAATGTCTAAATAGGCTATTTTCATTCAAAAGCTGTTAGCGTGGTTCACCTAAAAACTGAAGAATCTGAAATAAAAAAGAAAGGGCATTAGACAGAATAAGGAAAACATAACAATGGTGTTGCTTGCTATAGTGTGCAAACCAGCTGGGAAAGTTTTATCAAAATCGATTCACAGAAAACTGAGAAATCCTAAATTTCACACCTAAGCTATTAGCATGGTCCTGGGTGTATGTATGTATGTATGTATATATATATATATATATATATATATATATATATATATATATATATATATATATATATCAGGGGCATGTAGTGATCTTTCTAGCTGGGGAAGCAATGATCAAAATTTTCTGTTACATAGGATATTTGAATCAAATTAATATGTTCATATTATACAGCTATTTTTAAAATAAGAAATATCCACATTTTAATTGAGGGTGTTCTGTAATTTGAAAAAGTTTAAAAAGTATTAGTTGAATAAACACAAAAATCTACGTGTGTGTTATCTTTGCAAAAAGGATGCAACAACATATGTTGCTTCCCTTGCACAGATTTTTTGTGTCATCTGCCACTGCTTGTCATCTCATGCTAATTCTGACAATAAAAGTTTGAAGCCTATGATGTCATGGAGTTTATATTAATTTTACAGAACATTAGAAGAACAATCTTATGAATAATAAGTAATATAGTTTCAATTTTAGTTGGGCTATGACCCTCTCCGTGACATTCATCACTTGATCCAGCAGTTTGATACCCCTATAGTTATTTCTATCTAAAGCATCACTTTTACCTTTGTAGCACTTGACTATGGTGCTGCTACACCAGTCACTGGGTATGACTCCTTCGTGAATTACCTGATTTACAATACAGGTGACTAGACCATAACCCACACCACCAGATATTTTAAGCATATACATACATATATATATATATATATATATATATATATATATATATATATATATATATATATATATATATATATATATTTCGTTTTCAAGGCCCGAAAAGAAAATGACTCTCCCCAGACACAATAGTATATATGTATATATATATATATATATATATATATATATATATATATATATATATGTTTATAATGTGTGTATGTGTGTGCACCACCTTGTAACATGGGTATACACCCTGTTACATCTTCGCCATCCTCTCTCTCTCTCTCTCTCCATCTAAGGTTACCATGTTCCTCTTCTAGTGCATAAAACCTACTTCTGTCCTTCAATACTGCTCATCCCCCCACTTCCAGTTACTTGATGACCTCTCTGCTGCTGATTCTCTGGGTCTCTTTTGGTGGACTACTAGGTTACAGGGATGCAAACACAGCAACAGCAGTTGTCAAGTGATAGTGGGGGGGAGGACAAATACACACACGCATATGCACACAAACACACACACACACACACACACACACACACACACACACACACACACACACAACGGGCTTCTTTCAATTTCTGTCTACCAAACCCTCTCACAAGGCTTTGGTCAGCTCGAGGCTATAGTAGAAGGCAGCCAAGGTGCCATGCAGTAGAACTGAACCCAGAACCATGTGGTTGGGAAGCAAGCTTCTCACCACACAGCCATGCCTGCACCTATTTTATATATATATATATATATATATTAATTAATGCTATAATTACAACATGAATGTCAATGGCCATAATATATTGTTATTCGATTTTAGAAAAACTACATATTTATAGAAACTCACCAATAAAAAGAAAGTGACATGTTGATAAATCATCGGAATTGACTTCATGCCATTGTAGTACTAATCATCATCATCGTTTAACGTCCGCTTTCCATGCTAGCATGGAAATGCTTATAAAAAATGTTTACTATGTCTTCTTAAAAAAAATGGATGACTGAATATTTGGCCGAATGCGATTTGAAAACTAACGATTAATGAATATTAATCCCACTTGATGTTAATAACCAGTGTTTAATATTTAATATTGGTTTGGCAGAAATGACAGAGTGCTGAATGCAGTCGTCATCATCATTGTTGTCATCATCACCATCACCATCATCATTGTTTTAGCAGTAAATTCATGCATAGAAGGGTCAGAGGAGAGTAATGTTTTGGGCTGAGATTCCTGTGACAGGATTCCTTTCCTATTGCTAATCATCGCTTGTTTCCAAGTGAGGTAATAATCTACAAGTCTATTAGAAAAATAAACGGTCCACATGAGTTTACATAGACAACAGGAGACAAACAACGCTGATAGTAATGCCATTGTTTACTATCAGTGAATGAAACACTCGTGCAAACAAGAAAAATATGAACTCACACAAATACATACATACAGGCATACATACAACTACAAGAATACATACATACACACAAACACAGACACAGACATGCATGTAATTTATTTTTCCATTAAGGTAGGATGAATGAAAAAAGTACTCTCCCTGATGAGAGAGAAATATTGTCTTATGTATACAGTATATAGTTATGAGCTACAGTGATAGCTCGCAGTACGAGTTTAATTCATTCCATGACTGAGTTCATCTTATGATTTACTCGTTTTACAAATCAATTTTCCCATTGAAATTAACTAAAATATAATTAATCTGTCCCAGCACTCCAAAACTACTCAAAAATAATTGTTTATGGGTTTTAAAACAGAAAAGTTGTAGTCACAAGTAAAATGATAATTATGAAAAAGAAGAGAATACAAAAGAAATATGTAAACTGGTTTTAATTAACTGAATTACCTCAAAGATGGGACGATTTGTGCTTGACAAAAATTCGCACAAGTCTCGGCTCGTGCAGCAAATTATTTGTACAATGGGGTATTTGTACTGCAAGGTTCTACTGTGCATATATTGAAGAAAAACAGGATTTAAAACATACCTAGTGTTGCCAAGCAACTTTTGGGCTCTGAGCACATAGCCTATACATGTTATAATTGAGGACATAGAAAAGAGAAATCATGAGAAAAAAATGAGATGAAGGTGTGTTCAAAAAGTGGAATGGTGAAAAAAAAAAAAAACAGATAAAGAAAGGAAAAAGAAGTGATTAGAGTTATGTCCCCTTTGACCATGGAGTCTTAAAACTAAATGGTGTTGAATCAATGGAAGGTGTCTAATGTCTGTGATACAGCTGCTCAATTCGGAGAAGGTGGTGTTCTCCTATTTGTCAAAAGAAACTTGTTCATATGTTCGCATGTGAGGAAAATTTCTGATCTTGAATTCAGTAGTGCTGTGGAATTCTTAGGTCTTAAAAGGACATGTGGATACTCTAACAACGATTTGGAGAAGTTTGGTTTGTTATATTCAACTTGAGTTAAACATTTTAGCACCATGCACCACTTCCTAGCATAGCATGAAATATATATGTAAATATATATATTTTATCTCTTACATCTTTCAGTCAATGGATTGCAGCCATGCTGAGACACTGCCTTGAAGGAGTTTTAACTAAATGAATGAAGGACTTTTAACCAATACTAAATCTTTTTAATCCTATTACTTATTCTATTGTTCTCTTTCTGTGGAGCTGCTAACTTACAGAGACATAAACAAGCCAACATGGGTTGTCAACAAAATCACGTTAATAGGGAGTCTCCCCCTTATATGAACTCAATAGAGGGACCAGCTATTTGAGTTGACAGCAGTATAATAGATAAGGCAATTACAGATTTGAAGACAGAGAAGATCCTTCATCCATTGGAAGTTACTGCTGAGCTGTTTAAAGTATCTGGTAAAATACGATATGGCCTCATCACCCATATAATTAATGAAGTTATTCAGGAAGGTGTCTTCCTCAATGACTGGTGTAGCAGCATTATTGTCAACTGCTACAAGGTAAGAATGATGCCTTAAAAAGAAGTAATGACGGAGGCATCAAATTGTAGGACCAAGTCATGAAAGTTATGGAAAGAGATAAAGCCCAGTTAATTAGGAACAAAATGAGATTAAATGAAATGCAGTTTGGCTTTGTTTTTGAGAGAAGCACCACTGACAGTATTTTTATATCAGTTAGCTGTAGGAAGAGTATTTGGCTAAGAACACACAACTGTATGTAGCGTTTGTGGACCTGGAGAAAGCATTCAACAGAGTATCCTATTGTGTGATACGGTGGTCTCTGAGGAAGCTAGGAGTAGATGAGTAGATGCTTGTGAAGGCTGTACAGGCCATGGACAGAGGTTCTGTCAGTAACATGAAAGTTAACCATGTGTATAGCGATGAATTTAGTGTACAGGTAGGCCTTTGTCAGGGGTCAGTTTTCAGTTCCTTTCAATTCATCATTGCTGTCCAGACCATAACTGAGGAATTCAAGACTGGCTTCCCCTGGAAACTGTTATATGTTGATGATCTTGCTCTAAAAGCAGATTCTTTTCTACAGAACTAGAAAAGAAATTCTATGTGTGGAAGCAGAAGCTGGAATCAAAGGACTTTAAGGTTAACTTAGTAAGACAAAGGTTCAAGTAAGCAAGAAAATAAATAGGACCCTACCCACTTCAGATAAATGTAAGAAAGATGTAGGCAGAAGTTCCATAGGATGTACCCAGGGCAAGTAAGGACATGCAAGAGATTCAGTGAAATAAAAGTTAATATAGGAAGTGGTGTTTATATGTACAGGAGCCATATAAACTACAGAAACTTGGGAAATCGATTTTCACAAATACCATGGAGGCTCTTTAAAGGTAGTGGATAATTTCTGCTATCTAGGTGAGTTAATTAGCAGTGGAAGAGGATGTACTGTGTGCATAATTGCTAGAATAAGAATAGAATGGAGAAAGTTCAGAGAGCTTTTACCTCTATTGGCAACCTCTCTTTCTGAGTGAAAAAAAGATTGTATGCTGCATGTATACAAATAGCAGTGCTACATGGTAGTGAGATGTAGGCCTTGAATGTAGAGAACGTTCAAAGATTAGAGAGCAACGAAGCTAGCATGCTCTGCTAGATGTGCAATGCCAATGAACATGTGTGACAGAGTGGTAGTGTATTGAGTTGAAAGTTAGGCATAAATTGGATTAGATGCAGTGTGCAAAAGAAAAGACTGCTGGATTGGTCATGCGATGTGCATGGATGAGGATAGGTGCATAAAGAAGTGCCGATCACTTAAAGTAGATGGATGTTGTGAAAAAAAGGAGACTCAAGAGGACATAGTATAAAATATTGAAGATTGATCTCAAGATGTTATGCCTTAGAAAGGAGATGACAAAAGACCAAGATATCTGATACTTTGCTGTACTCAAGAAGATTCAGCCACCAGAACAGAATTGATTTCCTAAAACCACCTTGGTAATGCCTGTCCATGAAGGGCTCAGCCCCACCCACACCTCTATTCCCTCTGTCCTATCAGCCATCCCCCCCCCCAGATTTCATTTCCTAACACCCATCACTTTTTTATCCCCTGAGAGTAGAATAGACACATACTATATCTTCCTGCTTTCTCAATTACCTTTCGTCCCCCACGCCAAACCACTTCCAATTCCCAATACCTGCCTCCACCTCCTGTCTCCAATAAACTCCACCTTTCTGTGCCTTCTCTCCCCTGTGCTTTTCTCCATCATTGATACCTCACTTATCTACTGTCACCATCAATGCCCGCACATATCTGCTGCAACCTTACCCCCCAAGCTGCTTCTATATTTCTCTCCATATGCTACAGCCACCTCTTTCCTGCCCACTCACTCAGTCCAAACCTCTGTATTGCTTCACTTATTCTCATCACCCTCAACGTCCTCTGAGGACATGTACCAACACATCTTTGCCACCATCTCTCTCACTATCACTCTCACTCTCACATCTTTGCCACCATCTCTCTCACTACCACTCTCTTTATTTCATTGGCTCAAGTTCTTAAAAATTATACTGGGATCAATTTGATCAACTAAACTTTTTTCAAATCAAACCCAGCATGACCAATATGGTCATATCCCAATAATTGAAACAAGTAAAAGAATAAAAGATTAGAATATCTAAATCTACATTATTACATTGTGACTTTTTAAGATAAAACATGTATGACTTGAGGGATAATTAACTGTTATTTCTAGCAGTTCATTTGATTTGTATAGAGACTCAACTGTTGGTTGATCTAGTATTGTTATCTGAATAGGTGAAAATGTCCCTTATTTTGTCAAATGATATGAATTAGAAATTGTTCTGTTCTCACTTTTCTTACGGAGAGAAACAGAATACTTGGCCAATGTACAGGTGCTAAAAAGTTAAAGCAATGCAAGACAAGTTTAAGGAAAGCAACGTTTGAAGAAAATATCATCAGTTTTTTATACTTTCTAGGGGCAAGCAAACAGGAACTAACAGTTGATACCCAAGGTCAAGAATCGTATAACAGAGTGTAATTAACGTGGCAGTGCCAGGAGATCAACGTATTGTCATGAAAGAAAGAGAAAAGGACGAAAAATATGAAGAACTGGAAATTGAGACCCCTAAGATGTGCAGCTTAAAGAATCAAACATAAAAGTTGTCACTATCTGTCTGAGGATTTTGTTGTGACTTCACACCCAGTACAAACCCCCCCCGGTACACAAAATATCTTCAATCTCCATCACAATATTGGATACTGTGTGATGTCTTCAATAATAAAAATAATAATTCTTTCTACTAAAGGCTCAAGGCCTGAAATTTTGGGGGAGGGAGGTGGTAAGTCGATTTCATTGATCCCCAGTGTTTTACTGGTACTGAATTTAGCGACCCTGAAAGGATGAAAGGCAAAGTTGACCTCAGCAGAATTTAAACCCAGAATGTGAAGACAGACAAAATACAGCTAAGCGTTTCAACCAGCATGCTAAACAATTCTACCAGCTTGCCACCTAAATAATAATATCTACAAATGTTCATATTTATATACACAGTTTAAAATCTAGATCGTTTGTCTCAGCAACATGTGAATAACTAAAATAATTCAGCAGTGAATAAATTGATTGAAGTGAATGCATATCTATCATTATAATCAAGGATAAAATCTATATTGGATTTTATCAGATAACTAGCATGTAAAACCTTTTCGGTATAAATTAATACAGAACATATAATTTTTTATAAAAATTATAATAAGGGCAAACTACATGGTATGTATAAATAAGGGCAAAATATATGATATATATAAATGTTTATAATTATGAACGTTGAGTTATGTTATACTGATGAGGGTAAAGGAAGTTATATCCCTGAACTAGAAATCAATTGATCTATGGCTAAACCTTTTAAAAAAGATAGATTTTTTGTTAATTTCCCTCACTTTCAGCCTGTGTCTATGTGATAAATAAGGTATTTTAAAGTCATTTGGCATCTTCTAGCATGGGGAACTATCATGTAGTTTGCCCTTATTATAATTTATATATATATATATAGAGCCTGGTGTTGCCATCCGGTTTCACCAGTCCTCAGTCAAATCGTCCAACCCAAGCTAGCATGGAAAGCGGACGTTAAACGATGATGATGATGATGATGATGTGTGTGTGTGTGTTTGTGTATATATATATATATATAAGCGAAAGGCAAGCGAAAGCGAAATCGGGATGGCACCTGTGCCCAGCGTCGCCTTTCTGGCACTTGTCCCCATGGCATGTGTAATGGACTTTCGAGCGAGATCATTGCCAGTGCCCCTGGACTGGCTCTTGTGCGGGTGGCACATAAAATACATCATTTGAGCATGGCCATTGCCAGTACCGCCTGACTGGCCTTCATGCAGGTGGCACGTAAAAGCACCCACTACACTCTCAGAGTGGTTGGCGTTAGGAAGGGCATCCAGCTGTAGAAACTCTGCCAAATCAGATTGGAGCCCGGTGTAGCCATCCGGTTTCACCTGTCCTCAGTCAAACCATCCAACACATGCTAGCATGGAAAGCGGATGTTAAACGATGATGATGATGATGATGATGCTAGTGTGAACATGCTGTCTTTGGGATATCTTTAAACATGTTTTACATTGATCTCATATCATTGTATCATATATTCCTATAGGCTATATACCTAACTATACATATGCCATGCCTATGGGAAGAATGCTTGCAAGACATGCAACATTAAGGAATCGTGAATGTCAATAGTGGAAAACGTAAAATAGAGTTATAAGATGAAATGTGATTATGTTAAAATAACCTGCATTTATAAAGCAATGGAAAATTACTACGTTAATGCTACCAATAAATTTTAGCACATGCACCATATATATAAATATATTAAAAAAAAATTTGTTGTATAAAGCCAAAACAATACGAGATGTTACAAAGTAAACCACAAAACCAAACCAAAGTTTTAAATCTAACTTATATTTCTATATTTCAGGGTTATAACCCCTTCTTCAGGACATTTGGTAGAGCGAGGGTTGGATTATGTCATTGCTCAGGACGTTTGAGCAATGACTGTTGCCATCTGTTACATTTCCAGTGTCTCAAAGAAGATGTCATGACACCGAAATATAAAAATATAAGGTATAGCTACAACTTTGTTTTTCCTTTTGTTTTTGTAGTTTACTTTGATTCTTTTCACATTGTTTTGACCTTACACAACACAATTCTCTTTAAAGTAAAATCATACAATGCTTTACCAAAACTACTTCATATATATATATATATATATATATATATATATATATATATATATATATATATATATATATATTATATATATATATTATATATATTATATATATTATATTATATATATTATATATATTATATATATTATATATATATATATATATATTATATATATTATATATATTATATATATATATATATATATATTATATATATTATATATTATATATATATATATATATATAATATATATATATATATATATATATATATATATATATATATATATTATATATATATATATTATATATATATATATATATATATAATATATATATATATATATATATATATATATATATATATATATATATATATATATA